>NC_068356.1:87329940-87477440 GCF_020536995.1 Dreissena polymorpha
GGATCAAGTTCACCACGGGTACTACTTCCCCGTACCCCCTATTTTTTTCGTACCCTACATTTTTCGTACCCAATTTTTCTATTCGTACCCAAATTTTTGCTCGTAACCAAATTTTTTTTCGTACCCATTTTTTTTCCTACCCAAATTTTTTTCGTAACCAAATCTTTTTAAGTACTTAAATTTTTTTGGGCAATTTTTGTACCCAAAATGTTCGTACCCATTTTTTTTCCTACCCAAAATGTTCGTACCCACATACACAATTGTGGTGATGTAGATAAACTTAAATAGATGCTTTTATATCAATCCTCTTCAAGAGCATCGTCACACCAGTACTGTCAGTACTTTGATTTATATATACAATGATTTAAGTCTGTCACATCAAGTCTGACACATCGACAATCATCGGATTATTACATTTTTCTCACAAGTACGAATGGTGTCGATCGCGACACGACTTTTTGTAAACACTATTTTAAAGTCATGCTTAATATTTCACGACTGGTAAACTATTACATCGACGACATATTGGTTCAGAAATTCGTTGGAGTGCTTCGCAAGTGGCAATCATTTTGCAGTGTCTTATAGTAAAACATTTTGTCACCCACTTACCTGATATTGCTTCGTCCGCCATGTTTCTTTTCGTCAGAAGGATACGGTGCTCTTGTTAGAAGTATAAAATTTTGACGGTGAGCGGAATAGTTGTGGTAATCGCCCTATCATCGTGATTTTTGTTCGAAAAAAAACAACAAACGGAAATGAAATATGGCAAAACGGTGTAAATAGGGATTATGTAACTCTGACATTCGGTATCCAGAAAGATTTCCAACACGGAAATGCGGTCTTGATAAGAGTGAGTGGAAGCTTCAATGTTTAGAATTACCGAGATCCTCCTTATAGAACATTAATTTATTTGAAAAACTGGAAATGTCATATAAGCAATAACTAAGCATTATTAAGTATGAATTATATCACGTGTGCATGTAAAATAATAGAGGATATTGGTACCCACTTTGCGTAACTTAACGAAATCCCCGTTATAAATCGAGTTTTTGTGTGTGTCAGAAACAATTGAAAACTATTTTATGTTACTATTTTAATAAAAAAAAGTATCGATAAATGCCAATGTCAATTGGTTGATGCACTGGCAACCATCTTTAGAATGTTGGTTGCATTGCTAAAGAATAACAAGCCTAGAATCATGTACATGTTGTGTTATGTGTATCTAATACTTTTTGTTTGAATTATTGAGAAACAATGTTTGAAATTGAGTTTCCCGGGCTTAAATCTACTGGCCCCAGGCTTACAGGCAACCACTTAACCTGTAAGTTATTTATGATTTAAGATTTGAAAGTGTATTTAACTTATTCAATTTGCAAGTCTGAAGACATTAAAGGGACCTTTTCACTTTTTGGTAAATTGACAAAATAAAACGATTTATTAATTTTATAGTTCTGTTTTTGTAGTTATATTTTTTCATACTACGAGGATTGCTTATATTAAGTATAAAATACATCTCTATGAGCACGGATGACCAACTGTGAAAAGGTCATCTGTTTACCAAAAATGGCACAAGGTAAAAATTTAGAACTCATTTATTGTTTTGTTTTTTATTTAAAAGTGATTTTGTTTATTTGCCTTTGTAGCGAGGTTACTTTGAAGTTATTATCACTTTTTTTCAAATCATTAATAGAAAAGATAATTTAGGCGTCATTTTGGGAAAACAGGCCTTGCATTTTTTTGTGATCCCAGTAGCAGAGACTCTCTTTAAACGAAAAACACCATACAATCAGAAACAGTCGTCCTTGATTAGCTTGTGCGCACTGCACAGGCTAATCAGTGTGCACATGCTTATCTAGGATACCACTTATTTTACATTCATAAACCCACGTTTTCCCTGAAAGCAGCCAATATGTACAGATTTCAATGATAAACCGGACAATGTATTCGCACAAGCTGTATGTTCCATTGGGTCTATTTTAATTAATCCACCTCAGAAAAATAAGACAAACACACAATTTCACTTTTAACTATATTATACTTTTATTACACTGTAGTTATTTAAATATTTCACAATATACTTTACTTTTCATATAAAGCATTTCACACCTATTTTCTATTGTTTCTATTGTTTCTATAAAATATTCCCATGTATGTCCTTTCTCTATAAAACCAAAACTCAACTAAAAACTGTTAATCTATCAAAGTTATTCGAACAGCTTTTTAAATGAAAAACGTCTATTCAAGAAATTAATTTGCTGCAATATAAACAAAGAGCATGGTGAAATTAATTCTCTTTCAACAGAGTGATAATAATCTAAACAACAGGCATCACAATGCTGTTATTAATTTCATGGTTAAATGCTATCCATTAATTTCCCTGCAGAATACATGTACTGTAAAACACTTTTAATTACATACGCACACTCACTGTCTGCAGTGTACCAGTGGTTAAGTATAAACAGGCAGATGGTTATCGTTCTTAGCGTAGTTAAGAGCAGACCGACTTGCAGCACCTAACGCTAACCTTAGTTCTTCGCAAGTGAACAACTAAAAACGATCCATCAATTTTGAACTGAACCCGATTGTAATCAAAGCGCTGAAGGCACTGAAGATGTTCGCTATTGCATAATTTAACACGCAATTCATTTTTGAAAATCAATCGCAAGTTTAAAATGAACACACGCCATTCAACTTTATAAAGTGTGTGTCATAGCGCACGGGTCGAGTTTTGTGTGCACTTTTTATCATCCTTATTATTTCATAGAAATAACTAAGACAAAATAAAAACAACATGCTTTTTGGAAGTTCTAAAAGCATAGAAAGTATGATGAAAATGGTAATGATAACTTAATATAAAGAAATTTGCAGTCACCATCATATTAAAGGAATATTTTTTTCTAATATCAAATGACTATCTCACCAAGAATATAAATTCATAATGAAAGTTCCGTGTACAAAACTTTTGATTTTTGACACCATATACAAATTCAAAATATACAACAATCTTCGTATCTTGTATATGGAGGAATAAAAGTATAGCAACATTGCTGTTTATGCTTTACTTATTAGCCGAGCAGTTCACACGGTGTCACCAACGCTAACATAAACATAGGTATAGAGCACTCATGCGCTTTTAGGCGTAGCTGTTTCAGTTTTCATCTGACGTTTACATAACGCCAAAACACGCATGAATATTTTCGAATATTTAATAAGCTGATTCGAGATACAACCTCTGAATTTTTGCTACATCACTACGTATGTGCTCAATTCAAAGGATGTAGCACTGTTCAGTGTAAGGAATTCCGGACTACTCTCTGTATGCTCAAACGACACAAATTGTGGCCCTGTTACAATTACTCGTTACAATCCATCTCGCAGAATTTCACTTTCGCCTCCAAGATGAGAAAACAATCATTAGCGAAATAGTATAGTGTCACGATAAGAGAAAAACGTTTAATTATCATACCACAATGTTTGCCGTACTTGGTCAGCACGTCTGGAAATCATTCCTTAATGTGTGGATAGGCTGCCATTATTAACAAGTTTGCTATTTTCAATTCAATTTTGTATCAAAAAGCATTGTTCTTAAATGTGGCATTTTCAATTCGCAATGAGATTTGTAATGACCCTCGTCACGTGAAAATGGGTCTTATTCCATATGCGCCCATCATATAAATAGCCCACTCAGCTATCACTCCTTCTGGTAAGGAGAAACATAACATATTGAGTGATTTTAAAGCGAACAGCATCGCCTATGGCCTGACTGCGCAAAAGCACATGTTGGGTTTAACAAACGCTTGCCGAAACGCATAAGACCCATTTTCGCATGACGGCGCTATTTACGTGTGATTTAAATGTGTCGAAAGAAAACTGCCTTTAAATCAAATATAAACATACGATATATTTCGATAGTGAAGAAAGATACTCATAACAAGACATATGAGGACACATATGAAGTGCTCTCCCGTAGTATATTTTTTATTTTACTCACACTGATGTGTGGTTTGACAATGCTAACACACATTTCATGCGGTGAATATGCAACTTACAAGTGAAAAACACAACACAATAGTTAAACTTTTGTTTAATTGTATTTAATTATTTAGAAAAGTAAATTGCTAACTTTATTTCAAAGTCAGCGTATACGCCGACTACATTTTTAAAAGACATTTATTGTTATAAATATATTTAATATAATATATTAGGTTGTTTTCGGTTTTAGCGATTTAAAAGCATTTTCGAGGTTGCCTATAGTATGCCTGTAGTAATTCATTAACTCATATCCAACTGTCTATGTATTGAGAACTGTGAATATAAACAAGCTTAACCTTCTACTTACCTTCTGCTATTGCATTCGTATTATTATTATAAATTGTTTGTTATATTCGGGTTTAGCAATTATGAAACTTTTTTTTGTCTATTGTATCGCTGAAGTTATTGTCGAACTTATGTTCAACGTTTTATAAATTGAGAATATAAACAAAGACCTATAGATAATATGGGTCTTTGATATAAATAAGCGTCAACTTTTTCCCGAATCTCTCACTTAAAGACCTGTACTACGTCATTGAGTTGTATGCGAGAGCGTAACCTATTGCGTTGTTATAACCCGTAAACTTTCCTTTGTTTATCGACAGACGCATCTATTAATAGCCTCATATATCATGAATGCCAAAACAACCGGGAAAAAGAACCAAGTGACCAAATAGGACGCAAAACGCAAATACCATGCGACTACGACTTTTATTATGTAAGAAAGATCCGCCATGCCTTTGAAGTCGGAGCCTTGTGAATGCTATTACTTAAATAATTGACCTCTAACTGAAGTAAGCAAAGGGAAACGCAGCACCTAATTGACCCATTCCTTCTATGTGCGAAGGCAGATTTAATTTTACTAATGTATGGTTTGCCTATTATAACACACATTATAATGCGGTAAATATGCGACTAACAAGTAAAAGACACTATAATTAAACTTTTGTTTTAAATTAAGTTATTTAGAAAACAAAATTCCAAACCTTATTTCAAAACAGCAAGACTTCATTTTTTAGAGAATATTATTGTTATATTTAAATGTTTTTTTAACAGTTTCAGCGATAATGAAACATTTTTTTATGTTGTCTATCGTATCCCTGTAATAATTGTTGAACTCGTGGTCAACGTATTATTAATTGAGACCTGTGAATATAAACAAGCGTAACCTTATACTACTGCGTTATTCTCACACGGACTCCCCTTTGTTTATCGCCAGCCTCAGATTTATGAATGAGCTGAGCGAAAATACTACGTCACGCACACGCAGCAGAAAGTGGACTATTTTAATCATTCATAAACAATATCCTCCGCGACACGTACAATACGATCATTGTTTATTGATTCTTTTCTATAAAACACCGTTCGAAAATATTTTATGTAACACGATATTAATATAATGTTGCCATTTGTGAATACACATAATTGGAGAACTCAAACCTCTTGCATAAATTATACAACTCTTTCTTGCGCGGATACGCAAGCGGGTATTGGGTTAATCATACCTAGTCGTATCGACCTGAATTTCACACTAAGCACTTTAGACGGGCGCTAAAGCGCCCATCTAAAAACGCTGGTTAAAGTTGTCGCTCAGTAACTTTTAAACCTTGGCAAGTTTGCGGTTATTCACGTTTAGTAAACCTCGAGTAAGTTGATTGCATGAACTCGATATACCGCAAAGTAACCAAACCGAGAGCAGTGGAATTTTACCGCCGGTAACTTTAACAAAAAAAAACCATAATTCACTTAACAATGACGTATATTTCGCGCTAAGTGTCAACTACGATGTCGTAAACCAAGAAAGTGGGTCTGTTCAGATAAAAGCGAACCAAAATGGTAAATAACCTTTCAATTCAATCAATTGCGCTACAGTCCCTGCGTGCTTTAATAATGTTTTGCTGGCGATAGTTTTAAGCAACGTTATAACATTCTGGTAAGTAAGTCCTTGCTCACATAAGAAAACGTTTATTGTAATAAATGTTGATAATTACAAATTACTATCAATCTAATTACTCATTACTCCTTATGTGTCAGTTTATTTGACATTAACTTTTAAAAACCAGCCGACGTGTTTATCCTCGATTCATATAATAGATCACAAGCATACGTATTTTGAAAACATTTCTCCAATACAACTCTCAAACTTCAAAACCAAAACAATAAGAACAACTACGACACGACATGTTATTCAATCATTTTAATTAGTGTAATGAAATATGCCAAAGATTAAAACACCAACGTATTCAAATGTGGCACGATACAATTTATAACCTACCGACAATCGAATACTATAGAATGTTTAAGACTAAATTCGCGAATGAAAAATATTTAGATAAATACGAAAAAATCACATACAGAATTTATCAAGAGTTAGACTTAGCGCCCATAAATTGGATATAGAGACTGGTACATAACATAATGAGATATCAACGCATATGTAGACTATGTAATGCAAACGCTGTCCGATTATAATTTATTTCTTACTTGCTCAATCTATAAAGATCTCCGAAAATATTGTACTCGAACTGGCCAAATTAGTGCAATTTAAAAATTAACTCTCTTTTCAAAGTAATATAGTCATTAACAATGTTGCCAGATTAATTACCGATGCCATGAAACTCCGTGGGGACAAATTACAAGCATTTGCTGCTTCTTAAATACTTATTATATAACCACGTTAACACAGGTGGGCAACATGCTGTTGTTTACTAGCCGCGACTTGTAACAATAGCAAGGAAAACAGCGAAACTGCAAAATGTTGCAAGACCAAACAACCAGAGAGCACCCCCGTCGACCATGTAGCTTATTTTCTTCCACGTTATCTGTTCTTCATCAATTAATTCTGACAGTTGTCTCTTAATATCATTCTCATTTTTAGCTTCAGAAATAGTTTTCACCGTCTGTAATCTGGTTGCTTTTGATGTTTTCCTAAATAACTTTCTCATCCATAAGGGTTCTATTTTTCGCTTTCGACAAACGGCGCATGTCCAAAACCGGTAAATACCAATCAGACAGTTAGGAACGGGAATTTCTGGATCCTTGCTGTAGATACGAAGGTTAAGAATGACCACAACGGTAATCGCCGCACTTATAACCATATCTATGATAAGTTTGTAGGAAACGATCGGAACGGGTTTCGAGGTCCTGGGTAACATAGCGCTGACAATGGTCATGAAGACCGCGATAGAAAGGAGAACGGTAATACAGTATGAAACCCGCTCGCCGGACTCCGGCACCAAAAGGAACACCAACAGATTCAGGACGCTCAGGAACAAAATAGGTAATACCACATTCACGAAGACATATGCCGGTCTTCTTTTGAGTTTGAAAGTAAAACTCACTTGCCAACTATACCCAAACGATTCGGACTTTGCTGCGGTGTCGACCAGGTCCCACATAGGGTGCTCTGAAAATAATGTAATGTCAACTGCTTCCGTCGCTGGTAGTATGAATACTTCACCAAGCTCGTACCCCATAGCATTATATGAGAGCGTGCACGTCTGTGTATCAAAGGGGTAGATTTCGACGTCGACAGTGCACGTGGACTTTGCTAATACTACCGGGATCCAACTAGCGGTTCCATCGGCATAATACCTTATGCGATTCCATGCCGCCCCAAGGCTCTCGACGTCGTCTGACGGCGACGTCAGGATAAGTTCTGGCACCCACACGTCATCATATGAAGTCATTATTTTAGACGCGCCTCCGTAATTCGCTGGGTTCCATGTCATACTTTCATCCTTCCAGCTTATCGAAAAACCAGCCAC
This sequence comes from Dreissena polymorpha, assembly GCF_020536995.1. Taxonomy (NCBI): domain Eukaryota; kingdom Metazoa; phylum Mollusca; class Bivalvia; order Myida; family Dreissenidae; genus Dreissena; species Dreissena polymorpha. The sequence continues at coordinate 87,337,740 of NC_068356.1, forward strand.
AACGGAGAATACTTCGCTGACTTCATTGAACTCCTGAATTGACTTGGCGTATAGCTGAACAGTGACATTAACAATTTCACTCTGATTGTGTACAGGTCGCACGTTTTTGTTGTAATTGTTAAGCAAGTCCCGTAACAAAGTCTTTGTGTCATTTAAACTAGCCCCGGTAACACAGCACAGAAATGTAACATACAAAAACGCCGCAATGCCTATTTTTCTCATCATTCTGAATTGCTATGATATATTTTCAGTACATAGACTGCGTGCTTTAATTAAGTTTTGTGGGCGATAGTTATAAGCAACTTTATAACATTCTGGTAATAAAGTCCTTTCTCACATAAGAAAACGTTTGTTGTAATAAGATTTTGATAATTACTAATTACTATCAATCTAATTACTCATTACTTCTCATGTGTCAGTTTATTTGACATTAACTTAAAAAAAACAGCCGACATGTTTATCCTCGATTCATATAATAGACCACAAGCATAAGTATTTTGAAAACATTACTCCAATACAACTCTCAAATGTTAAATACAGTTTCTAAGAGTCACGTGAGTATGTTAATGTATCGCGTTTGAAATGTTTTGAAATGATCGCCACCCGCGCATTTAAGGATAGCGGGGAAAACGATTGTTATTGATTACTTGAATGTTTTGTTATTTCATAAGAGCGTTAATTAATATCTTATTAATTCAGTTGCAAAACCTTTTAGACACCTATTTACTTTTGGGAAACAAACACAACGCAATCAAGAAATCTACGTGCTGAATGGTTCGTAAAACCTCAGACGATTGACGTCGGACTGAGGACAATATCTAGTTCAAATTAATGGATGATTATGGACGATCGAACATTTAAAGCTTCGTAAATAAAAGTAATAATTCTATACAGTAATTAGTGTTTTGTTTCATTTAGAAAGGTCTCAGATAAACTATTTGGACGGTATTCATTTACATGGACGTTATCGATAATTCATGACAAGACAAATTGATTAATAGAAGACCTGTCCTGAATGAACTGTGTTAAAAGCTTTCACATGAGGGAAGAACGCCAGAGATATTAATTTTACATTCACTTGGGCTGAGTAATTGTCTCTTATTCAATACTTGCAGCATAAAAATTGCTTTACGAAATAATTAACGCAATTGTATGTTTACTGAATAAACAAACGCAACGGCAAAATCAATGACAAAGGGTTGGCTTTACGAAATACCTTCTCAATTACATGGTTTGTTTAATGCTGAGTAGAATCGGTTAAAAGCAATTTTAAATTAAGGCACACGTCGAGATGTGTGTGTACTGCTTGTTTTCATATTTATGTTATTGAGATAACTTTTACATTTATCAAAAATAAGCAATTAATGACAAACTATGAAAAGGTCCCTTTTATATATTTACTAAAAATGCCACAAAGTAAAAAAATTAAATCATTGGTTTATTTAATTTAAAAGTGATTTTGTTTATTTGCCTTGTCAGCAAGGTTACTTTGAAGTTACTATCACTTTTATCATTTTTTCAAATCAATAATAAAACAGATAAGTTAAGATCCATTTTGGGAAAACAGGACTTAATGCACATCCAATAATTGTTATCCTAATACCAGAGACTCTCTTTAAACGTAAAACACCATTAAATCAGAACGTGCCGTCCTTGATTAGCTTGTGCGCATTACATCAGCGCATCAGTGTACACAGGCTCATCTTATTTGACATGCATTAAGCCCCCGTTTCCCTGAAAGCAGCCAATATGTACAGATTTCGATGATAAACTGGCCAATGCCGTCGCACAAGCTGTTTAACACTAGACTGGCTAATGTCGTCGCACAAGCTGTTTAACACTAGACTGGTCAATGTGCAGTCCGCACAGGCTAATCAGGGACGACACTTTCCGCTAAATCTAGATTTACGGTTAAAAGGGACTTTCTTTAAACGACGAATACTAAAATACAACACACAGACTGCACAGGCTAATCTGAGACGACACTTTACGCACAGGCATTTTGCCCAATTTTCACAGAACAAGACACAAATGTATGTGACCATATTTGATTCATAGAAAGCGCATTAATCTTAGTCGCGAGTCTTGGTCAGTTTTCCGTGTCACTGACTTTTTTTTAGAAAAAGCATTAAAGCTCATTGAAACATCCATTAACTCCCCATCTAGATATGATTGTAAAATTCAGTAATCGATGTAATACAATTTCACTCCATTATTTGCGTAAGTATCAAATTAAGGCAAAATGACATTTTAGTGAACAAGCGCTTTGTAAACGAAACGTATTTCAGCTTCGAACCGAAATTGATGAGTTGTAGACATTCTAAATGACTCGATCAACTACTTCATTAGCTCTGTCAACATAACGACAATGATGGTGCCCTTTTCAGAGATGCCATCTTAACTCTGTGCACTCAATGCTGATGAAAAAAAATATTTTACCAAAAATGATCTCATTGATTTGACAAAATTTAATGCATTCAGTGAACCGAAAATAACATCAAAATACAATTTGATTTGTCGCGGAGTTAAGGGCCAAACTTGATCACATCTTTAAGCACATGTATTAAAATACAGACTATTTTTGTCGAAATATCAATTGTCTACGTTAGTTATATTGAACGTTTGTATTAGCGCAGAAATATATTAACAAGGACACAATTTTATAACATTATAATGATAACTGCGCTAGAGCACTGACCAGGTGGTTCTATTTGCCAGTACGTCTGTTAATTTGCAGATACTTATTTTATGAACGTTTAATGTCTCATCCGAATAATATGTGTCTTGTTCGGAGAAAACTGGACTTAATGCTTGTGCGTACAGTGCCGTCCCAGATTAGCTTGTGCAGTCCGCACAAGCTAATCAGGGACGACACTTTCCGCTTTTATGGTATTTTTAGTTTGAAGGAAGTCCCATCTTACCTAAAATCAAGTTTAAGCGGAAAGTGTCGTCCCTGATTAGCCTGTGCGGACTGCACAGGCTAATCTGGAACGACACTCTACGCACATGAATAAAGCCCAGTTTTCTCAGAACAAGTGTTGTTGTTATAAAGTTTCCACATATACCGTAATTACTCTATGTTTTCGGACACTTAAAAATAATTATTTTTTGTCGTGTCCGAAAACTTAGATACGAAAAATATAAACAAAATACAGGTGTCCGAAAACTTAGAGTCGAAAACGGAAGTGTTCGAAAATAGCGTCAATTGTATCTACCACTACCGGTAATAGCACGCGCTTGTAAAATACCATGCCGTATAGTATAAATTACAGTTATACATGTTTGCACTGCATTTTAAATAATTGTAAATACTTAATTTAGTTGACAGAAAGTTACTTCAAGGTTGTACTTTGACCAACGAGTTCAAAATTGAGCATGTGATGTACCTATACACGCTTGTATGAACCTGTAATTAACGCAATAACAAAAAGCAAACTATGAATTCTTTGTTTGTTCATTTCCGATAGTTGTTGTGTAACACCTTCCATTGTTCGTAAAACTTGTAATAGGGTGCATCACAATTTGAAACATTTAGTATTTGTCACAGTAATTTTACTGAGAAGGGGTAGTACCATTGCGGTAGATAATTGAACTGTTAATTGGCACTACCCCTGGTAATTGTCATAACGCTTATGCTATCGGGCGAAACCATTGTTTAATACCGGTTTACAAGGTTATTTACCCAATAACGCAAATGTAATGGTCCATTGCCCTCAGGCATGCACCCGCAATGTTTTATGATGTTAATCTGGTTGTAAAACCCCATGATCTAAGTGTCATTAGATATCGAAAACAGGTTAGAAAATTGGTAAAAGAGCGCTGTATAATATACTGTCCGAAAACTTAGAGACATAAATAACGGACGAAAACTCGTGTGTCCGAAAATAAAGAGTCACGAAAAATAATTATTTTTGCTAAAAAAGGGGGTGTCCGAAAACTTAGAGTGTCCGAAAACATAGAGTAATTACGGTACCAAGTGTTGGTTCTTTCAAGTCTATCCTAACTTACGATGTAAGTTATGAATGCCCGAAGATAAAACTTCATTTAAACTTGGTATATGACGAGAGATGCTTTCAAGACATAACATGATGCAGGAACACAAGTTGACAGGTCGCGAAATTATGCAAAATTAATCTGAATAACTTCCAGCCACACTGGATCCACTGCTGTTATTTTAATACAACTCAGAAAGACAATAAGGATTGAAAACTTTCTTATTGCCATTAGGAATTGCATTTGTAATGTGTAAATCCTCCATGATTTCGAATTAGTTTTGCTTTCGGCGCTCATTGTAGCTTGAACATATTCAAAGTTGTACCGTTCTTATTGTATGGGGATTTAGCTCAGTAGTGCATCATACAACTGCAGAGGGATCCAGACATAAGCCCCCCAGGACAAAACCCCCCCAATGAAAAAATGAACATTTGGACAATTGCCCCCCAGAAGAAATGACAGGTAGGATATAAGCCCCCCAGTGCTTATTTTGCATCTGGACATTTGCCCCCCAGTGCTTATTTTAGAAGTGGACATTTGCCCCCCACCAGTGCCTAATTTTTAACGACATTACTCGATTGAGCAGATAATCATGTCCAATTATCACCACCTTTTAATCCTTTTGATTGATTAAATACAGAAGCCTTTAATTTTCATTAACAAGTATATGATCAAAGCCACATGTAACACCTTTAACAAGCTGATAATCCTTTTGATTGATTAATTAAAAAACAATTCAAATTCTTTAAGATGTTTGTTTTACCTAAGATTAGGCAATTAAAGTGAGTTTCTGGACCTTTTTTATTTCGAATTATAATGATCCAAGTTTCTATGATTATATATTTATGAGATATGAAATAATACTGAATCCAAATACAGAGATATACTAGTCTAATGGAAACAACATATGATATTAGCACTGGGGGGCAAATGTCCACTCCTTAAATAAGCACTGGGGGGCAAATATCCAGATGCAAAAAAAGCACTGGGGGGCTTATATCCTACCTGTTATTACTACTGGGGGGGCAATTGTCCAAATGTTCATTTTTTCATTGGGGGGGTTTTGTCCTGGGGGGCTTATGTCCTACAATCAACTGCAGATCCCAGTTTCGAACCAGGGTGTCCCGTTGGTTATGCTTACCCAGGTTAATAAATAAACATGATATACTTATCTATGGATGTCGCTATCTAGAAGTTCCTTCATTGTTATAATGTAGTTATTTGTTGATATTACAAATCATGGCGAGATACCAAATAAAACATATGCTCCCCGACGGGGAATCGAACCCCGGTCTCCCGCGTGACAGGCGGGGATACTTACCACTATACTATCGAGGAGATTGGACATATTTAGCTTATCTTATTGTTAAAACCCATGGGCGCATATAACCATACTGATCGATATATATATTAGGATAATACATCTCAGAGGTAATCATAATCAGATATACAAGCTATAGTGTACAACATGAATTGATACTTCGTTACGCACTGTACTATACGATTAATAAATGAACAAGATACACTTACCTATTTATGTCGCTATCAAGAACAACCAACAACACGCGATGGAAACGTGAATAATTGTTCACATTAAAGGGGCCTTTTCACAGATTTTGGCATTTTTTAACTTCTTCATTAAATGCTTTATATCGATAAATGTAAACATTGGATCGTAAAAGCTCCAGTAAAAAATAAAGAATAAAATTAAAAAAAGGAAAAGAACATTGCCCGGAGCAGGTTTCGAACCAGTGACCCCTGGAGTCCTGCCAGAGTCCTGAAGTAAAAAACGCTTTAACCTACTGAGCTATTCCGCCGTGTACACATACTGAAGGTATTTTATACCTTATATAAGCAATCTTCGTAGTTTCACAAAATTTAACGACAAAAACAGAACTCTCCAAATTATTCAATCGTTTCGCGTTGCAACGCTTTATAATTTTTAGGTTTTAAAATCGTCAAAAGATGCATATAATGGCTATATTAGACCATGGTAAATGTTCAGTATTACTGTTTTCTCACAAATATCATAACTAAAACGAAAATTTGCGAATCTGAAACAACTTTTTTCAATTTTGTCAATTTACCAAAGCGTGAAAAGATCCCTTTAAAGAGTTGAATGATTTATTTACAGAAAGCTTCGGATCAGATCAGAATACTAAATGTGTCCACTGGGACGTAAAATCAACAGGATGAGTTAAATACCGGATTAATTAACTAAATTTGAGGAAAGGTACGGGGCTAAGCAGGTTTACAAATAGGGACTATTTATTTGCAGTAATATTCGCTTACTTTTGATGCAGGCCTATCGGACCCGTAGATTTGTATGAATTTACCAATAATCAAACACATTAAAGTGATTTTCGTTTCCCTTTTCATCAATGTCCCGCTTTGTATTGGAGATTTGCGGCGACTGTTAAGTAGGTTACAAGTAAACTGTTCCCAACGAACAGCCATAAAGACGTTTTAGTCCACTTTCTTTGAATTGTAATTGCGCATTATGAGGTCTTTTGTATTATAAAGATGATAAAATAGAGCGGCCATTAATAAGGCACTAATCAATGTATGACGTAACACTATATGTATGGAGTGCACAAGTATTGATCAATGTTTCCTTTGCGCGAAAAATAAAATTGACACATTAGTTCATGGAATAAAATGTGTGGGATAAAATTAATACTTGATGGAAATATGCATTGATGATTTGTTACCGACTCTTCAACCGACTTACACAACAACATTGCCACTATCCGCCGCATACAAATGATAGAAAATGTCAATGTATAGTCAATTCTTGCGGATTTCAACTAAGCCTCTATGCGATATGCATGGAATACACTGGTTTATCGTAGCAGAATAACTCGTTTTGAATCAGTAAAACTGTTGAACTAGTTTGGTCGCCATGTTGGATTCATCTTTCAGCAACTAATTCGCCTACCAGACTTCTGACCGGATATAAACCTCTTCGCGCGGCAGATAAGGACCGATAGTGTTAGTGGAACCAGACAATTACTAGTATGACAAATTCACTGGGTAGTTTATACATCCATAAACTGTCAATTAAAACTAATTGGGGATTCTTCGCGGCGTCCCACCTAATTGATATCAACCGGTGTCTATAGTTTTATTTCTTCAGAGGAATTCGCCTTATAACTACATTTTACATTGCACTAGATAATATTAAATCATATAATGATGCTTTGCACATCTCCAACAAGTAACAAAGTGCTGAATGAACTGAATACGACAATAAATTCAACTGAAACACAAACATGCATATAAGGATTAAAACTATTTTAACCTGGGCTAAAACATTGAAAATAAGTTAGGGAAATAATATAATCCGATGGCATCCGTGTGTTTAGGCTTTAAATGTTTATTTATTTAGAAAACATAATAATGCGGTCGTTGTCGCCTGTTTTATCCGATTAGTGGAAAAGGTATGCACATTTTATAACGAAATGTGCCGCGCTCCGTGAAAAGGGGGCTTAATGAATGTGCGTAAAGTGTCGACACTTATTAGCCTTCTTAGACCGCACAGGCATATAAGGGACAAACCGTCCACTTTAAAGGTATTTTTCGTTTCAAGCAAGTATCTTCTTCGAGAAAGTCCACTATAGGATGAAAGTGTCGTTCATGGTCGTTTATGATTAGCTTGTGCCCAGTTTTCTTAGATCGAGGCTCGTTTTTCAGAGTGACACGCTTACGAGAGGCACTAAGGTTAAAATCAAAGCGCTCAATGCACCGAATTTGCACGCTGTTGTATAATCTTAGACGCAACTCAGTTTTCAAAATGTAGTTATAGCTTTTTATATCGCAAGTTTGAAATGACCACAACCCATTCAAATTTAAAAAGAGTGTGTTTTAAAGCACAGGTCGAGAAGTGTTTGTTTTTTCAAATCATTGATACAGCTAATCAGTGTGCAAAGGCTAATCTTATTTGACATGCATAAAGCCCCGTTTTCTCTTTAAAAAGCCAATACGTACGTATTTCAATGATAAACACTAGACTGGCCAACGTTGTCTTACAAGCTGTTAAATACTTTTGAATACATACACACTATGTAGTGTACCAGTGGGAACTATAACCAGGCAGATGCGGTGATTAGAGCAGACGCTCCTAGAATTCGTCGTCTGCTTAATTTTACTGCAGTTATCCACACAGGCAGTCATTGATTACGGTTCCTAGCGTTCTAAACGCAGACTGACTTGCAAAATTGCCTCTACATTATTTGTGAGCGTTAAAACACAATAACCCTAAATTATAACTTTGCCTGATAAACTGTTTTAAATGATTCGCCAAAACATTAAAGATGGGTGCTTCGTTATTTTTAAGGCATACACAATAGAGCGCACAAATGCATCACACCATTAATACAAGATAAGTATTGATGCAAAGCATCAAAGGGCGTCGGGAATTTCAGTGTAAAAGGCACTCAATGAAGAAACATGGGTTGATTTTTATTCTTCTGTAAATATTAATATATTGGCCGATTATTTTTAAGAAAATAGAAAAAGATACTGGTATAACCATTACCTATGATTTTGTGTTATAACCCCCAAATAACCATTATTTATGATGTTGTGTTATAACCCCCAAATAACCATTATCTATGATTTTGTGTTGTAACTCCCAAATATTTCATAGTTCATTTTATTTACATTGGTTTCCTTTTTACTGGTATCCGTGTGCAGTTTTCATTAATGGAACAGAACTGTGTAGGTTTTAAAAAATCTGCTTCATTTTGTAAGCGTAATTTCATAGTTTTCTCAACTTCAAGGGGAGATGATTCTGAACTTATTCTTGCGTTGCTCATTTACGATAGAGGTTGAGTACTCATTGATATGAAAACACTGTAAAAGTTTGGAAAAAAATGAATGAAAACTGTGAATTGTATAAATAAGCTGCATTTCACAATACTTTGAAATTCAGTAAAAGATCATAATAGATTTATTGCTCCGATATTCATCATTTTCAATAGGGTTCGGGCAATACTGATATAAAAACACTTAACATTTTAACACGTGAAAGATTCAGACGTAAGTTTTGAAATCTTTTAAACAAGTGGAAATTGTTTATTTTGTCAAATTTAATAGAAAAAAATTCTGAACTTATTGTCCCGATGTTTCTCATTTTAAATGAGGTAAAATTCTCATTGATATGAAGACACTGTAAGTTTGGAAAGAATCTGATGAAAAATGTTGACATAATCACCTAACCAAGCAGTTTTTCATTTTTGACGATGCTGCGTAGCAGCTCATCTAAGTTATCATACCATGAAAAAATTCTTCACAACTGCGACCTATGTAAAAGACCAAGCCAGTCCGATTGAGATAGCTCGATTTTTCTAATCGGCATACCTCGCTGATTATCATTGATAAAGGTATAGGAAGCTCAGCTATAAATAGGACCTCATATTCTGGGGAAAAGATTTAATAATAGTTTGAAAACGTTAATTTTAAATCAGTTATATTCAATCCATTATATGTTAATAGATCAATGAAACAACTATGCATTTTCTGTATTGTATTTGACATTTGTTGTGATTCAGTAAATAAATTGCGAGTTAAAACGTGTATAATTAACTTTCAATGCGATCATGAGTGTAAAGAAAACGAATTATTTCGAACCTGCCATTTGTAAACGTCGTAGCGACTATGGTATATAAACAGCATAATAGCCATATGACATTTGTGAAACTCGCTCTTATGCGTGCTTTCTCATTTTGCATATTCAATAAACTTTTCAAACAGAAATTACAGAGCCACATCAGTGCACATACTATGTATGATAATTCATTCCTTTGTTGGATATTGTTTGCTGTTTTAAACACATATTAGGTCATATCGCGAAGATTTAGTTAACCTTACCATGTGTTCATGGTCGAACTCACGTATTCAAGTGCTCTTACGACTATGTGCTTATACCTACTTACGGGAATCATCATGAAATTATTGCCGTACTCAACGAACAAACATGCCTTAGCTTATTGAATAAGAGAAAAAAAACAATAATCAAAAGAGAAAAAATATATGTTCATGCACATGGGCATGTGAAATCACGTCCGTACACATAGCATCATTAACTTAGGAAAGGAAACAACGAAATATAAAGTTTGGTATGATAAACATGTGAAATTAAAGAGCATTGCGTAATTGACCTTTCGACAGCCGATTGATTGACAGGCTTATTAACCAATCAGATTACTGCATAGATTAGGCCCGTTTCTATCCGCCATTTTGTCCGTCAAACTCGCCGTTGTTCGTCACATAAGCTTATACGTAATGCTGTGTTTTAAACAAAGAAAATGGTTAAAAGGTGCTGTTATGGCACTTGTTATTCAGACACAATGTATCCAGAACGGTTAAAAGATGGAACTACGTTTTTTCCGTTCCATTAACCGGGTACTTATCTTAAAAAATGCAAACGTTGGATTCGTCTTTGTAGTCGTCTCAACGAACAGCTTAATCTCAACATATTAAGCTATCGCCCGAAAGCAAAACACCTCGACGTTTGTTCTAAGGTCGTCATAATAAGATACTACGCGAAAATAGAATATGTAAGTTTTGCACCGGACACGCTATAGAAAACGAGTATCACTTTTTACTTTGTTTTCCTCTATATAGAGAAATTAGAAAGGAACATTTAAAACCATATTTTCAAAGGTGGCTAACGTTAAATAAATTTGACATTCTAATGCAGTCGGCTAATAAAAAAATATTCTAAACTTTGCTAACTAGATTATTAATGCTAATGAAATGCGTAATAATAAAGACAATCAGTTATAATTTTTAATAATATCACATAAAATAGAGCATTTTTATTTCTTTCGGTTTAAATCTTCCGATTTAATGTAGCTAGTTGTATATCGTTAAAAGTTAAGAAACTATTTTAAAATGCGCACGTAATTATCAATAGTTGCCAATAAATGTCATTTTACACCATATGTGGGCTTTCTACTAATCCGTTATCAAAACAGATGCCACAAACTGTGAATGACCCTTGACACTTTGATAGCCAGTCTGATTAGCGAGTTTTTTTTTGTACATGAAAATTCTTTCAACTTCTTATATTTTAAACATTGCAAAAAATAGTTTAAGAGGAAATTAATAATATATTGTGTATGTTACTTTTTTGACGACATTGACTATGTTACACGATTATAACAATGCTCATGGGTCATTTTGACCAAACGCATTATAGATATGTGTTATATCGGATTTCAATATAACGTTCTTTGTCTTCTTATATAATAAATTTACTTACCTTTGCCACATTTGCAATATTGCCATCGGTTGCAAAATTAACGGCTTTTAATTAAAAAACTGAAACATCTATTACTCAATGAAAAGTATTGTGACAAACGACAATGCATACTGTATGTGATAATTTGCGATAATTGGCCGACTTTGACTATAGATTAACGACTTTTAAGTAGACTTATAAAAAGTTATGACTATTTCATAGATATGATAATTATATTCAGCATAACTATTCAATGATAATACGGGCAAAAGCCCGCGAAGCGGGCGTTGACCGTTCATACATATGGGAATTTAGACATAAAATTACATAAGAATACCACATATGGATACGTCTCAAAAAAATTTGCCACGCGACATATATTTTCGCGATGCTATTTATGAACTTAAACAAATCAAAACCACTTTGACATATGCTAAATCACATGTAAATACATACCTCAGAAAAAGTTATATCAATGACATCATAATTGTGTAGCGAATCGCACTAAATATTCTCGCATTATTTGTTTTTCTTCGCAACCGTTCCAGAATTAGGTCATTACTCAATTATCTCCCCTGAATGCTCTTCTTCAGTGGGTATAAGCCGAAGACTGGTTCACTACATATAGTAACAGTCTTCACCGAACACAATTTAAGGGAACATAACCCGTCTTTAATATATTGCCGAATCTCCGATTTCTGTCGAATTTATTTTCTTTGATCTTTTCGATATCTTATTGTTATTATTATCCTGACAAATCACAAACGCTTGTTAAAAAATTATTTGTTTTAAACACTATAGTTGGCATCTCTATTCTTCAAGTATTCTCGCGGTATTTCAATAACGACACCCTACTGTTTATGTATCAGAATTTGTGACGCATTTTCCATTCGCTCTCAGAAAGAAGTTTTACGTTTGATCATGAGCAATATTCTGGTAAGTTGTCGTTGTTATACACCAGAAACACATTTATTCACAAATATTTAAGATATTCAGATCTAACTTTTTAGTCTTTTAGCTTTAATTTTTAAAGTATTTTCACCTCGTCTGCTCGCACTTTACCGATATCCCAAAAGGTTACATATCACTATAAATAGTTTAGGCCTAAAACCACAAAATCCGATACCGTTGGAATTTTCGTACCACAATCTTACGTAAAAAATCTTTCAGATTCGAAATCAACAAAAAACAAGACATTTATAAAGTCAATTTTAAGATATTTGTTGGTTTTCCGTTTTAGAAGCTGTTCTGCCAAGGCAAGAGCTGGGCATTATACAAGCCATTATATCCAGCAAAACTGACAGTTTTGGTTTACAGAAATCAACAAAGGAGGGATTCCCGAACTATCAAAATTTCCAAGCTATACACACATTTATTATCTGTGGTGATCTTTATTGGTTCTGTTTGTTTACTTGGATGGAGCATGTGTGAACTTTTATAGAACTTTGAAAAGTCTATATATTTCTATATATAAACAAAAATCAGCTATGGTATAATAAGATCAGATGTGCAAACAATGTCAAAGGGTTGTAAAATTAACAATTTGAAGGCAATTATGCTGAAAAAATATGAAAAGTTTCCATTCAAATTTTGTCTGTATATCGACAAGTGTCTGCCGATTATTGTCAAACTAGTAATACAAAACTTACCACAAGTATGTAAAAGCACTAAGTACCAGTGATCATTTTTAGTAAGATAGTGTAATTCTAAACAGTAGCAAATAGCTTGTTTAGTAAATGCATAATGCAATTAATATGATTTCCGTTCTATTGTGTAATTAATAAATTGGTTGTTACTTGCTAATCCATGATAAATGTTTTATGGCTAGTGCAAAACCAGCAATGTTAATTTTGTAAAAGGTAATACAATAACACCACTTTGTAATTTCATATACGTAAATATTCTTGAAATGTAGGTTGATGAGTTTTACTTATTTTGTAACTATTATTTTATGTGCAAATAAATGATGTGAAGTGTTTTGTATATCCACACAATACCACATATCTTTTTATATATGCACTGTATTATGTGTTATTTGAATGTTTAAATAAAAAAATATGGATGATATAACATGATGCAAGCCGATGCATTCTAATATTTGCATTCAAATTGTAACTGTAGAGCTAAGTGTATGCAGTTTAGACTGTGATTTTAGAATTGCTACAAAATGGCTAGTTTTTTAGTGGCGACACAATTTAAACTATTCAACAATAGTTTGCGAAAGAAAATTAGAAACCTGCAAGATACCTGTATTTATTAAATATTTTAATTGCGAAACAAGTATGTTGTTATGCTGTTACACATAATTATACATTGATAATAAATAAGAAGACAATTAGTGGTGTTAACGTTTCCCAACAGTAGAAATCATTCTTCTGATGAAGTCAGTGGTATACAGACGAAAGCTCCAGGTATGGCTTTCAATACGTAGTGTGTTTTATTTGGCAGTCGAAAACTTATTGGATTAAAAAAAATCCTGTCAAATTTGTCAATCAAAATTGATTTGACACATCACATGTACTGTATGCTTAATGCAACTGCTTAAGCAAGCTGTCAAGTTGAATTGAGACATTTGATGAAACAAACTGGTTCCTGGGTTGGACCAGTACTTAGTGTCTATATGACGTACCATGACGTCGAAAGTCTACAAGACCTACTAGGTAGAACGAGAAATGTACTTCGACGTACAGTTTTCACCGACCCTTGAGTGTTAGCCAATCAGAAGACACCTTACATCTGTTGCTTTTAGAGATATTTGACATTGAACATAAGTATTATTATTATTTATACCAAATTATGCGACTATCGACCGCTTACTCATAGATATTGTGCGTATTGATTAAACATTATTATTATTATAATTTATACCAAATTATGCGACTATCGACCGCTAACTCATAGATATTGTGCGTATTTATTGACCTTGCGTGGCGGAATTAACCTCTGACTTATGCAAGTTATGGTTATCACAAAATACGACCAACGGAGAGGTTATAATACATTATTTATCCTGTTAATGCTTGGTAACTGTTTGGTTACCGTTGGGAATTTCCTACACAGTAATGCACTGGACGGTCGTGATACTCCGCTCCGCATGATCAATAAATACTCACAATATGCTGAATAATTTTAATTTTAAAAAGGTAACAATTGAATCTTCTTCAAATTTGTATATAATCTATTTCAATGCATTAAATACTTGAAACTTCTATGTGTTGTTTTTTTGCCATTCTGATATTTTTATTCATTTTGTCCTCAATTAAAAAAGAGATTTTAAACATTTATTATGAATAAATCTGAAGGAAAAGCGGCTCAAGAGACTAGTGTTTTGATTGGCTGTTCAAAAAATGTGTACGTCGAAGTACAAACATGTATGTCGAAGTACAAATTGTACTTTGACGTACAAATATATACTTCGAAGTGTATTTTATATTTATGTCGACGTACAATTATTGTACTTTGACGTACATTTCTCTTTTTAACTTGTAGGTCTTCTTGACTTTAAACCCAAATGGTACGCCATAGTATGTCTTTAGGGTTATCTAAAGAATGCTCCCACTTAAGAGATCAATACAGAGACCTCCCAGTGACTAAGCCAGTTAGCAGACACCCCATCCACTATACCACAGACACCGAACCAGCTATAAATTCCTGTGGCTAGAAAACAAAAAAATATAAGAGGCTAGATGTTTAAGCTTGGAACATGTAACTTGTTTTAAAATTGATTTTTTTTGGATGCATTACTTAATTATTGCAACAATTATAATATTTTGAACACAATCATGTCAATATATTTATTAAAAATACATAGTTATCAGAAAAACATAAAAAGCTTTTGCCCGTAAATTAGGTAGCACCTATAATCATATTAAAAATATTGTATGGCCTTTCTGGTATACCATGAGGCGTTTTTGGTTCACTGATGCGGACTTTTTGGGAAGCCTTTTTGGTAAACGGCCTTTCTGGTACTATATCTTTGAGGGGAGCTAAACACCTATTTGATACATTACATTTAACACATTTTAAATAAAACATGATAGCAATAGAAACATTTCATGTAATTTGGACCGAAATCTTTGTGAATATCTTCCAACGTACCGATTCGCGTAGCCAGTTTTATGACGGACTTCGGCGGAGTGACCTCCCTTGAAATCGGGGGGCGTGGCTTCACTCTCGCTGTCGAAAGGTCAATTAAAGAGCATGTCAAGTTTTGAATATATATGCTGAAACGTTATGTTATAACCCACAAACGTTTTACTGTAACAGAACGTTTTTTTAAGATAAGTGGTACAGAAAATACACGTCGAATATCTTTTTAAAGATATTTCTTGTTATATTTGATCGAGAATGTAACCCGCCTCCCAGTTTCGCTGAATGGATCAAGTTCCCCACGGGTACTACTTCCCCGTACCCCCATTTTTTTTCGTACCCTACATTTTTGTACCCAATTTTTTTCGTACCCATTTTTTTTCGTACCCAAATTTTTGCTCGTATCCAAATTTTTTTCGTACCCAATTTTTTTTCCTACCAAAATTTTTTGTCGTAACCAAATCTGTTTTCGTACCCAATTTTTTTTGGCATAATTTTTGTACCCAAAATTTTCGTAACAATTTTTTTCCTTCCCAAAATTTTCGTACCCACATACACTATTGTGTTGATGTAGATAAACTTAAATAGATGCTTTTATATCAATCCTCTTCAAAAGCATCGTAACATCAGTACTTTGATAAGATGATATATTTATGATTTGGGACCACTCTTAAGAGAAGCTTGAATTGTTTATTGAAGCATTAAACCGTTTTCACCCCAACATGAAGTTTACGCATTCAGCTTCTAAGAAATCGTGTCTTTTCTCGATGTGGCTGTTTCTATTAATGACGACTTAACAATTCAAACAGATATACACATAAAGGAGACCAATAACCACCAATATCTTGACTATACGTCATGCCACCCTAAACAATGTAAGGACGGAATACCATACAGTCAGCCGAAGCGATATAGACGTATTATATCGGATGACAACAGTTTCAAATCGTCACTTCAAGACCTCAAGCATCATTTCAAAGAGCGAGATTATCCGGAAAAAGTTATCGATTGTGCATTTGAAAAAGTTTCTGCTCTATCTCAAGAAGACGCATTTCAGTCCTGCAATATAATATGGAATATAATCCGTAATTGCCAAACATAGGAGCCGCAATAAACAAGTATTGGGACATACTTAACCTGTCACAGAAAAAAGAAGCGAGAAGTGTGTATGAAACTTATAAGCCCATACTGGCGTTTAAAAGGCCTAATAATATAGGAAACTTCATTACACGTGCTCAATTTACGAACAGTTTGAACAGTTCACGTGCGTCCAGTGCCTGTGGAAGAACACGTTGCTCCCATTGTAAATCCATACACGTTGGAGAAAAATTTAAAAGTACAGTAACAGGCGAGCAATTTAATTTACAGAAGAATATGAAGTGTGCATCTAAAGATGTAATATACCTCATTACATGTAAACAGTGTAAGAAGCAGTACGTTGGACAAACCATGCAACCGGTGTCAAAAAGAATGAACAGTCATCGATTTGACATAAGAAACTTTTCTAACCCTGAATGTTCAACTTTGGTCGCATCACATTTTAATGAAGATCACCACAGCGCAAATGACTTTTCCTTTATGCCAATTGATGTTGTTAGTAACAACATAAATCGTCTGTGTAAAGAAACTTACTATATACATAGACTTAAAACTAGAGATGTCAACGAATATCCGAATATCCGAATATTCGGTCCCGGACCGAATATTCGGATACTGTTTTCCGAATCGAATATTCGGCAGAAAAAATAAAAAATCGAGTAATTTCAAAGACTTTGTATTCGTAAAATTTGCTTCAAACATTGTCAAAAAAGTTGTTCCTCGTGTCATAATGTTTATTCAGGTAGGCGCGTTAATGCGTCGCTATGGTGATGACAGTATACCGGTCATAAATCCCGCTAACAAAGCCGGACACTTTGTGTCAAAATTATGATAGGTGCAAATCGCGTCGGCAATCAAAACACCGACCTGCACTTGATCCAATGACTCGAATTACAATTAAAATTATCAAAGATTAAATGAGTAAAGGAAAAGCCAACTTTGTGTAAAAACAAATAAGACCGTATGGCAATTAAAACACCGACACGTATTGATCTAATAACTCGAATTACATTTAAAATGATCAAAGATTAAATGAGTAAAAAAAGAGCCGACTTGGTGTGAAAAACAAAACAGATCGTATGGTTATAATCACGTTGTCCAATCAAAAAAGCTTTTAGAAAATAATTTTCTCAACCTCTTATGAGTATTTGCGTATCGTATGGTCCAAACATTAATTAATTACTCAATATTCAATCAGGTCTTATACTTAAAGAAATGTTTTAAAACATAACACCCTAATGGTTTGAATAACAAAGTTCTTTTTAACATAAAAGACTAGCTCTTCAATTTAATTAATCTTACTTTTGTTTTTTCCTATTAGTATTTTTATACATAATTTTATAGGAAATTGTGTATTCTTGATTCCGAAAGTTAAGCTTAATTTAATTAACGTTCATTTTATTGACGTACATTTTCCCGCATTTTAATGTACGTTAAGTCAATGACGTAACATCCGCTTTCTGTTATTATATGTATTATCTTGATAAAGGCGTAAGCAGAAACGTTGATGAAAAAGGAAAGAAAAATATGTGTTTTTGTTGCATTTATCATACTATACTTATCTTTTTTAAAATATGAAAGTAAAGGACGCTGATGCAAATAGGAGGCACTAACCATTCAAAAACAAATGAAATACTTATATTTTGAAAGTATGATGAATTGAGATTCTAACGCAGATGTCTCTCCTAATTGTATTGAAGGGTGTTTCATCATTAATATAATAAGTTTTAACCGAACATTTTACACGCAGATTTATAATAGTTTAGAATGGGTAATGTGACAATTACAGATTTTTTTATTTAAGCCATAAAAAAACACAATTTCCTTTCTGCTAGCGATACTGAGTCAAAATTAATACTTCTTTTGTTCATGTTTCAATAAAATATACAAAATGTATTGATATCATTTGAGAGCATGTAACAATTAGAATACGTATTTAATATGATTGAACATTTTAAAAAATACTCACGCCTTCATTTCAAATAACCAAACGCAAAAAATGCATGCAGACGAATATTGTATGCCGATTGTTATCAGTTTGGAATGTTGTAGTTAATTGTCGGATAAATGATTATACATAGAAACTATGTTTAAAATACAGTTCGACCTTACCTCTGGCATTGCAGACTGCCACACAGACAACAAAACCGATCAGAACTATCAGTTTATCCATCTTAGTCACTAAGTTGATATGTAATGAAGTGATGTGGACTGAATGCACGGGCGTATTTATACCTTTAATCCGTCGAACTTTAATGTGACAGTTTCACACTTTGATACATAGTTCGATAAACATGTATCCGGAATGCATTTTTGGTTGTAAAATTTGATCAGACGGAAGGTAGACATCTTCTCTATAAACTAGAATGTGTTCCTTACAAATTACAAGCGTATTCAACAGATTAAACTTAATAAAATAGTAATGGTTTAAAGACTAAAGATGTTACCACAGAAGTATTTAGCCGGAAAAGAAAACTTAAGAATAATGTTCTTAAAATGTAAGCACTACCCTTTTAACGAATATAACATATGTTGTTATGTTGTTTATGTTCCACTTGTACAAATCATGGACCCTCCTTTGCGATAAGTGATTTGAAGTTTTAATACTCTCTGACCATGTGTTTGGTAGTTAGATAAGGTCTTCCGCCCCATTATCCCGTTTAAAAAAGATGTAACACAAGTGTAGCTCCGTGTAAAATGTTCTGGAAATGGTTTATCTTCGATGACAATCAGTACTGAGCTGATTGTAAGGCTATCTATCAGAAGAAAATGATGTATCATAAATATTTGAAAAATAAAAATTCAAAAACTTGGAATAAATACAGAATAGCAAGAAATGCTGTTACAAGCCTTAAGAAAAAATCCCTGAACATATATTTTCAAGAAAGGTGCATTGGAGGTTGTAAGACATCTGATTTCTAAGGTACTATTTAACCTTACCTTTCCAATAAATAAAAAAACAATCAAACTAAAATTATTTTAAGTGAAAATGATGCTATTGTAACTGAAAATGTTGAAGTTGCTGAAATTTTTAATGACTTTTTTACAAATGTAGCTAAGGACATAGGCAAAGATTATATTTTTGACTGTGAAAGCCACCCAAGCCTATGTAAAATTGAAGAGATAATGAATACAATCTCAAAAACACAGTTTAGTTTTGAACATACTGATGAAAATAGGGTTATGAAAATTATAAACAAATTTGACTCAAAAAAGGCCACAGGAGAAGATAAGATATCTGTGAAATTATTGAAAGCTGTCAAAGAGGCTCTAGTTACACCTATTACTAAGTTTGTAAACACATCCATTGACTCATGTATCTTTCCAGACCAATTGAAAAAAGCCCAGGTTAAACCTATCTTCAAAAAGAAAGACCATTTAGATAAATCAAACTACAGACCAGTCCGTATTCTTCGCATCCCATCAAAAATCTTTGAAACGGTCCTTAGTGAACAATTGTCCTCTTACTTTGATAAGATTTTTGATAATTTCCTTTGCGCATTTAGAAATATATATGGATGCCAGACTACTTTATTAAAATTACTAGAAGACTGGAAATTTGCATTAGATCACAATGAATATGTTGCTGCCTTTCTAATGGACCTCTCCAAAGCGATTGATTGTCTTCCACATGATATCCTACTCCATAAACTGCAGGCTTATGGTGTATCAGAAAACTCTATCAAACTTTTAAAATCATACCTGTCAAACAGACAGCAGCAGATTAAAATAGGAAGTATTGTTAGCTCATGGGAAGACATTTACAAGGGTGTGCCTCAGGGTTCTATACTAGGCCCCCTCTTATTCAATATTTTTATTAATGATATGTTTTACTTGATTAAAAGAGGTACTCTGTACAACTATGCCGACGATAATACGCTCTCCTTCCACTCCCCTGATTTTCATGAACTAAAACAAGTACTTCAAGATGAAAGTAAAATTTTAATTTACTGGTTTAATTTCAATTGTATGCAGGCTAATCCTGACAAATTTTAGGCTATGGCTGTAGGCCAAAAAACTATCAGCAGATCCCCAATTTTAGATTTAGATGGATTCAGTATGAAGTCGTCAAACTCTTGGGAGTGGACATTGACTGCAAGCTGAAATTTGATTCTCATGTTAGTAATATATGTTAAAAGGCTGCACAGCAGGTCAATGTTTTGAAAAGAATTGGTAACAACCTTAGCAAACTAAATAAGCGCACTATATTTTATACTTTTGTTTTATCAAATTTTAACTTTTGCTCATTGGCATGGCACTTTTGCTCAGAAAGCAATACTAGAAAAATGTAAAAGATTCAAGAGCGTGCTCTCAGATTTGTTAACGATGATTACTCCTCAAGTATTTCAATGTTACACTCAAAGGCAAACTTACCATCGCTGCATGTCCGCCGGATGAGAACCATGGCTATAGAAACTTTTAAAATAGTCAACAACATTGCCCCTCCTGTGTTATCAGACCTTGTCGTAAAAAAATCAACAAGTATAATTTTTAGATATTCCAATTTATTACAGGTACCAGCGGTTAGAACCACTTCTTATGGTAAGAACTCCTTCAAGTACGCTGCGCCGGTGCTTTGGAACTCACTCCCAGATCACTTAAGAACCTGCTCCTGCTTTAGTCAGTTTAAGACCCTGATCTCCAGCTGGAGCGGCAAAGACTGCAAATGCATAGCCTGTGATTCTGGGTAGGTGAGCACCAACAGCACCGACGAGCAGTTCTTTGAGTTCACATTTTCATGTGCTTATATGTATTTTGTTTTGCTTGCTGCATATTCTTATTTCCCTTTTTGTGCTTGCAGTAAATGTGGTATTTCATGTGCTTTATGTATTTTGTATTGCTTGCTTGCTGCATGTTTCATATTTTCCCCTTTTGCGTTTCAGCTTTGTATTTTATGGTATTGTACATGTGCTTATATGTATTTCTGTGTCCCCTGTTGTGCCTCAGCTTGCAGTCTATATGATTTTTTCACATGTGCTTATATGTATTTTTGTGTTGCCTTTTGCATGATCATATTTTCCCCCCTTTGTGTTTAAGTTAGCAGTTAATGTAGTATTTCATATACTATGCTTGTGTTTTTTGTCTTTTGCATGGTGTTGCTTGTGTCGATTGTATGTCTTTGCTTATATCTAATTTTAAATCGCCTATAGCTATGTGCTGTATTTGTGCTGCAAATCATGACTACAGCCAATCTGCCTCATGTGCCAAGTCTCTGTGTGTTTTCCTATTGAAGAATTCTTAAGCAGTCTTTTTAATTGTTTTACTTATTTATGTCGTCCCAATAAGCTTATAAAGATGATACTCATTTAACCATTTATATATAAGCGGATAGGCATTTTTCATGTTGTTTTTTTTAAATTAAACTGCTAGATGTTTTACTTTTTAGGTGCACTATGATGCCTTCTTACTTAATACTATGCCTCCTTTACAATTGTGTAACTATCATGTAACTTACCCTTTTAACATTGTAGCTGGTTTACACTTGTTTTATTATATACCCTTGTTGTACAATAGTCGGTTCAAAAAGCTCACATGAGCTTATGTTTGTATATGTTGCTGTCTTGCCGACTTTAAATAAAGCTTATCTTATCTTATCTTAATTGAGGTTCCTATGGTGACTATTCTCGAACATGGGGTTAAAACATAACATGGAAAACGTTATGCTAGGGCGATGTAGAATATTTATCATTTATATGACTCATGATACAAGTATTGAAGAATTAATGTATAAGCACGTATACGTGCTTAAAAATTCGAGCTACCCCGGTAGTTATCTAATTTTTTTTAATTCGTGTTTGTAGTTACAGAGAAATAAAATAACGGTGTGTGCAATATGAATAATCAACCGCATCTACTCGGAAAATCCTCATTCCCTTTCGAAACGACGCTTCCTCCACGTGTAGTGCGTTTGAATTCTGACCGGCAAATCAGTGTTCTTCTTTTTCTTCTTCTTTTATAATAATGGCTACTGTATGTTCATTATTGATACATTACAGTATGCGTTTTATATACTTGTATTAGATTAAAGATGTATTAACTTTCAACCTTTTTAAAAATATAACTGTCGTACAGTTCGAACTTGGTGAGCGACTGACATTTTTAAATCATTTGAGCCGTGGTTTAGAATGAACTCCGCGTTTTACCTTCAATCCATAATTTTACGACATAGTCCATCCGGTAACGACAATGGCTGAACCGACTCCGAAGACCAGCAGCCGGTTGCAAGAGTTAAAAGACAGATCACACAAGAGAAAGGAGTTATTGGCAAAAGCTGTATGGCCATTTATTTAGCACATAGATTTTTAGAAATGTGTTCAATCATGTTATAATATTAAATAAATTGAATTAAATATCCGAAAAATATCGTCCGAAAAAACAGTTCACTTATGAAATATTTAAATAACAGTTCACTTTGACACTTATGAACATTGCAACTCTCAGCAACTCTTTGGGTTATAAAGCTGAGATTTGAATTATTGCAACTAATGTCAATCAGTGATTTCAACTGAAACGGAATCCTGATTTTTGATGTCTTCAAAGTTTTGAAGACATGCCTACAACATCTATTTAGTTCATTTTTCATCACGTAACACAGACTTATTGGCAGTGTTTGCTTTAATTTTTAGCTCGGCTGTTTTCGGAGAAAACCCAAGGTATTGTCATAGCCAACTCGTCATCTGGCGTCTTGCTAAAACCTTTACATTTTGTTAACCTTTTGAACATTGGCTCTAAAATCAAAGTGCTTCCACCTACAACTTTGAAACTTCATATGTAGATGCACCTTGACGAGTTATACACATCACACCCATTTTGGGGTCACTAGGTCAAAGGTCAAGGTCACTGACCTTTAAAAAAAATAAAATCTGACAAGCTTTCATTTATTCAAAACTGCATCGCAGTCAAGCGTTGTCACCCGTTATGCGGTGCTCTTGTTTATAATTGAATTCATTACATGTAAATTTTGAAAAATGGTAGAAAGATATTATTACTGACTGGACACATCTCTTACAGCTTGGAGTCAGCAGTCCGGATGCATTGAAAATTGTTTTGAACAGCAAAGAAGACAGAAAGCAGTCAACAGCAAAGAAACCAGCAGAGTAAATTTTACTCTCAGGGCCCTCAATCCATTTTAGGGGAAGCGGGTCGCTACCCTCATGAGGGGGAATTTTTCGCGGCGTTACCCTTTTTGGGGGATTTTTTTACTTACTCTCTCATTATAACATGTGTACATGTTTGCACTATATTCATTTCTTTTGTCATAATTAAGTATGTTTGACAAGATTAAATTGAAATAGAATTGAGATATAATAATCATGAGACACATCTTTAAAAAAAAAAATAATAATAATTTAATCAGGGGGAATTTTTCCCCCCAAAAGGGGAAAAAGTATACTTTTCAGGTGGGGGACTGCGGCCAAAATATGCAGCCGAATTTCGGCCGCAGATTTTATAGATTGAGTGCCCTGACTTGTCATTGTTTGTAACTTAAGTTATAGAGAATAATTGAATTAAGTTATATAGATTTATTTGACATACTGAATTCCAATACTTGATCAAGAGAGTAAGGATTGGTCTGAGAAATAAGAAACAAAATAATGAACTCATTTGTTGCAAAAGAGCATGTTTTTTTTAAAGAATTTCGCCTTGGGATGACACACCACAGTTAAGACCACAACAAAGTGATAACATTTTTAGCTCACCTGAGCACAACGTGGTCATGGTAAGCTTTTGGGATCACCTTTTGTCCGTTGTCCGACGTGACAACGTGCTCATGGTGAGCTTTTGGGATCACCTTTTGTCCGTCGTGCGTCATCAACATTTTGCCTTGTTAACACTCTAGAGGCCACATTTTTTGTCTGATCTTCATGAAACTTGGTCCAAAGATGTGACCCAGTTATATCTTGGTCGAGTTTGAAACTGGATCATGTGAGGTCAAAAACTAGGTCACTAGGTCAAATTAAAGAAAACACTTGTTAACACTCTAGAAGTCACATTTATTGTCCAATCTTCATGAAACTTGGTCATAAGATTTGCCTTAATGTTTTATCAGCTGTGTTCGAAAATGGTTTCGCTTGGTTGAAAAACATGGCCACCAGGGGGCGGGGCAGTATTCCGTAAATGGCTATTGTAAAACCTTGTTAACACTCTAGAAGTCACATTTTATAGTCCAATCTTCATTTAAATTTTTGTTCTTATGATAGCTTGGCTGAGTGCGAAAATGGTTCCAGTTCTTTAAAAAAACATGGCCGCCAGGGTGCTGGGCAGTTTTCATTATATATATGGCTATAGTAAAACCTTGTTAACACTCTAGGAGTCACATTTATAGTCCAATCTTCATGAAACTTGGTCATAATATTTGTCCCAATGATATCTCATCTGAGTTTGAAAATGGTTCTGGTGCGTTGAAAAACATATCTGCAAGGGGACAGGGCTGTTTTCCCCCATAGTGAAACCTTGTTAACACTCTAGAAGTAACATTTATAGTCCAATCTTTATGAAAGTTGGTCAGAATATTTGTCCCAATGATATCACAGCCGAGTTTGAAAATGGTTCCGGTCCGTTGAAAAACATGTCTGCCAGGGGGCTGGTCGGTTTTCCTTATATGGCTATTGTGAAACCTTGTTAGCACTCTAGAAGTCTCATTTAAAGTCCAATCTTCATGTAAGGTGGTCAGATTATTTGTCCCAATAATATCTCAGCTGAGTTCCAAAATGGGTTTGGTCTGTTAAAAAACATGGCCGCCAGGGGGCGCGACAGTTTTCCTTAAATGGCTATAGTGAAACCTTGTTAACACTCTAGAAGTCACGTTTATATTCCAATCTACATGAAACTTGGTAAGAACATTTGTTCTTATGATAGCTCAGCTCAGTTTGAAAATGGTTGGGGTCTGTTGATAAACATTGGGCAGTTTTCCTTATATGGCTATAGAAAAACCTTGTTAGCACTCTAGAAGTCATATTTATAGTCCAATATTCATGAAAAAAAAAGAGAACATTTATTTTTATGATACATGTACATTGTATCTCAGCTGAGTTCCAAAATGGTTCCAGTTTGTTGAAAGACATTGACCTCCAGGGGGCAGGGCAGTTTTCCTTTTATGGCTACAGTAAAACCTTGTTAGCACTCTAGAAGTCATATTTGTAGTCAAATATTTATGAAACTTACTCACAACATTTGTTTTTATGGGATGGGGTAGTTTTCCTTAAATGGCTTTATAGTGTAACCTTGTTCACTATCTACTTAGAAATTACCAATGTACACTGTGAATGAAATGTATGCATATTATGATATTCATGATCTCCATGCAGTCATCTGAATAATTATTCTGCCAATAAGATATACAGTTGAATTGCTAAATTTGTATTTATTTATTTTTGTTCCTTTCTGAAGAGGATTATTATGATGATAATTGGTTGGGGATGAAGTGCAACAAACATATTTAATATGCCATCTGAAAACCCTTTATTAAATATACAAATTTTCAAGTAGTAATATTGATTTCACAGAAAAGTACAACTGTAAATAATTTGAATTGTGTTTGACCTCCAATCATGAATGCATGTCGTGTCAGGAATGCACTCTTTTCTCTCCAATTTAACCCATTCAGCCACCTGCTTATCAGCAACTAATTTATTCTCTATTGACTGTGCCTGAATTGTTCTGGTGCAGAAGTATTCATTGATGCCTTGAAATGGTACTGTGATGATTGTGTAATAGGCTTGCAGCTTAAATGCCCTTAGTCCCTAAAAATAGGCCCCAGCTGGGAACTCACATCAAAGACCTTCAGACTGATAAGAGTGGAATACAAATTGTTATGGCACACAGTTTTATCGATGAGGTCAGTAGTTTTGGTGTGATTATCAAAGATTTGTGTTTTAAATAGGGTTGATTGTTGTTTTAATCGGAAATATCATTGCAAGGTGAGTCTAAAAATAGTTCCAGTATGTTTAAAAGCAAGGTCATGAGGTAGGTGGCAGATTTCTTTTTATTGCTGTAGTGAAACATTGTGAACTCTCTATAAGTCACATTTTAGTTCAATCTTAATGAAAAATGCTGAGAACATATGTTCCTATAATATCTTGATTTAGTTTGAAAATGGCTCCGGTGCTCTGAAGAGCATGGTTTCCATGCGAGCAAATTTCTTCTTGTGAAACTCATGATAATATTTATGTTTCATGAAGTATTTTATTATTTTGAACTCCACCTTCCCAGAATAGTTTAGTTCCTTCGGGTCTCAGGTGAGTGCCTTAGGGCCCATGGCCCTCTTGTTGGCAGATTGGCTGCTCCTACAAATTGTGAATTAAAATAAGGGTCCAAATTGCCACACATCTTATTTTAAAAAAGAATAGTATTTTGTTTCTTTTTTTATTGTGGTTAAGCCAACAAAAAATCTACATACATTTCTATTTTGTAATTTCACTGTAGTTGTTCTAAATCAGTGTAAACTAATATTTTGTAATAATATTTTTTCTCAGTGTCCAAACTTATGACTATAAAATGTCTTTATGGGTTGTATGGATTAACTGCATAGAACAAAAGCAGTTTGGTTGGCTCACTAACTGCATAGAACAAAAGCAGTTTGGTTGGCATTGTGAACCAAATAAAATTTGCATGAAATGCACAAAACTGACAATATAAAACAAGAAAGATCATCACTGGTAAAATAGGCCCTCAGTCATAAAAAAGCATACTGTGGACAGAACTGACTTCCTTTTAAAATCAATGGTGACAACAGAAACATGAACACAAGTCATTGGTATTTGGTAGCGATCACTTACACAATTTAAGGGCAAAGTGGACCAAATTGTTGTAACTATTGACTTACTAAGATGCTATATATATGTAGCTTTTAATGCATGTCATAGCAATGGTTTATAATTTATTGCAATCTCTTTCTTTAAATTTGGAGGCCAAAATTCATCAAACAACTGATCACTGTATTACTTATTGTGGCCTAATTGCCAAGCAATACTAGATAATAATCTTAGATGTGTTTAGTGTTTAGAATCATGTAGATCTTATTTACTGATAACCCATGTAAAGTTGGTAAATTAATGTAACCAGAGACTACCCTAGGCCTTAAAAATAGGGAGAAGTGACTTGTAACATTCCCCAAAACATAGTAACGGGAAATTTACTAGCATTTCAATGGACATCTGCTGCATGTCTGTCTGTCTGTCTGGAGGAGTTCTCGTACACTCCTGGACGTACATCATTGCTCCTGTTATGTGCCATTTTTATCACAATATAAAAAAAATGACAAAAGTAAGGCCCCCACATTTAACCTAGAGTTAAATATTCTGCAACCACAAGGTCCACAGGTTAATATATGGTATGCAGCATCAAATGGTAGTACTCTACAGTGTCAAATGTCATGTAAAAACCAGTCATGCCTTGGAGGTCACAACGTTAATAAAAAACACCCATAGTATATGAACGCTCATCTTTGTTATCTTTTAACCTTTTCCACTTAGAGGCAAAGAGAAAATGGCTATGTGCAAACAGCAAAACCCCATAACAGCCTGTGAGTAAATTGCAGTCTGTTCAGGTTTTATGCTGTTTGCTGCTCATCAGTATCTGAGGGTTGGAAATGAAGCCTTTAAAATTTAAATTTAGTAAGAATGGCCTTTAATTAAAATTAAATTTCTAAGGGTGTGCAAATGTGGTAAAAGGTTAAATAACTAGGCCTAGAGGTTTCCTATTTGTAATGTAACTAACATACACTGTGGTTTTTGACAAAATGTGTTCAAATTATTCCTCCTGAATCAAAACTGGCCACACCCTTGGGGGGGTCCAATGATTAATTTATACATGTATATCAAAATAAATGTACATATATTTTTCTTGTAACCCCAGTGTACTATGTACATGACATTTTATAGTGGCTCTGTATTAAACCATGCCTGTGTTAATTGCCCACACCCACAATTAATATTTTGATGGTATCAACTTGCTAATGTTTTCAGAACTAATGTGGTATCAAGGTTTTTTCTTCGATACTGTTGTCACAATTCTAGATATAGTTGAGCTCAGTTAAGTATCTAACATTTCATTTAAGATTATAACTAGCTTGAACTGCAATTATAGTCAAGTTGATTTAAATCATGATGATGGTGTTGTTTATATTTAATTACAGTGAAAATGATCATGCAGAAAAGAAGCTAAGGCTAGATGAGAAGTCAGACAAGAATACACCATCAGGGACTTTGGAGGCATGTGACATCACAGGAATTGCACATCGTCGTTTTACATTTTTCCTTCCATTATGCTGTTTAAAAGCATATTTATTTAAACTACTACTAATTTTATTGAGATAATCAAGTATTTTATATGACTGTTTTAACACGTGAAATGGAGCCTTGATAGGATTGTCATTTGTATGTTTATATGCTGGTATATGGTTCTGCTCTCATCACCTCATCTTTGAATGTTTTGATCATTTTATCAGGATGTAATGATGTTCATTAGTCCTATACATTGATGTGCCCTTGCGTTACAAATTATTCAATAAATTATGCATTTCAGAAAAAGGAGGCAGAGTTTGAAACAGATGAAGTGTACACAGACTCAAGTGCTTTCCTAAAAGTATGTTCCCATTGAAGGAAGACTTTTTGTAACTTTTGCATTGTGATTATTTTGGAACTAGTCTGATTATTTTTTCTTATGAATTAGGCCAGGATAAATGTCACTGAGTCTAGAAGAAAAGTAAATGATCACTTGGTCAAGTTGTTAAAGGTGCAATGCACAACCTGTACAAATTAAGTGGGCAGTAAATAGTCCACTCCATAACTGAAGGGGGCACACACTTGGTATAAACATTGATGGAGGTAAATTTACACTAAGCCAATAATTTATTTGTGTAGGTTTACATGAAGTCAATAATTTATGGTGGGAAGTCCAGAACGAATGGGTTAAAGTTTACACCAAGTCAAGTATTGATTACGGTAAACAAATTAGTTTCTGTATCTGGTGACTTTCTGTGCATTAAACTTATCAAGATACCTTGCCCAGTATACCATAATCATCTGTAGATGCCACTTATTAACAAGTTAATTAGTATATGTCTTTTAAATCATCCTGTTGATAAATGTATCATGTCACATGCTTAAAATGCTGATGAATTTTTAGGGAACACAGAGTGCCAATCCACACAACGACTATTGTCAGCACTTTGTGGACACAGGAGAGAGACCACAAAACTTCATAAGGGACGTTGGTGAGATAGACATGATGTTCTTAACCATTATTAAATTAACTTAAATATGCGTTTTGTAGTCTCTTAGAAAATCAAACTAAATTTTAGATCTTACTAGATTAAAGTTTTAAAGCCTTCGGTTTTCAATCTTAAGATACTGATGAGAAGCAAACAGAATGACACCTGATCAGTCTTTGAGTAACTTGCAGGCTGTTCTGGTTGTATGCTGGTTGTATATAGCCATTTTTGCTTCTGAGAGGAAAAAGGATAATTTAATAGTGAAACAATTTTCATCTTTATTGTAATCTCAAGAAATAATGTTTGCCATTAAAAAACAATCTTAAGTTCTAACGATGGTGTATATGTGTATAAAAAGTTAGTAAAGTCCTTTATTAATTGTAGACCCAGAGTGTGTCCCAGAACTCTACCTAATGTAATCACTTAACTCATGAAAATCTTTCATCGTATTTGTCACTTTTAAAAGCATAAATATATGACAGTCTAAAATGTAAAACTTTTTGCTGAGATTTGTTTTTGTTGAAATTGCAACAGTTTTGGTAATTATAAAATAATTGTCTCCTACCAGTGACACCGTAGGGGACTTATGGTTTGCGCTCTGTGTGTCCGTGAGTCTGTCACACTTTTCTGGATCCAGCGATAACTTTCAAAGTTTTTCATATTTTTTCATGAAACTTGAAACATGGATTGATGGCAATATGGAGATTATCACGTCATTTCATTTTGTTCCTTCGTCAAGAATTCTGGTTGTTATGGCAACAAATAGACTATAAATAATGCTGAAAGGAGTGCATCTTGCGATAACTTTTATTTTTTCATCAAACTTGAAGCATGGGTAGATGGCAATATGGAGATTATGCACGCCATTTCATTTTGTTCCTACGTCAAGAATTCTGGTTGCTATGGCAACAAATAGACTATAAATATTGCTGAAAATGGTGGAGTTTCACCGGTAGGGGACTTATATTGCTTGGAAATAGTCTTGTTAAATATAATTAGGTCCTTTACAATGTATCGATATAAAAAGACCATCTTTGTCAGAAATTATAGCCTTTGGTGTTACTTGCAAGAACCAAGCCATGTTGGCTTTTGGTGAAAGTTGCTGTGTGAGAATTATTATTGTAGTAAATTTAACAAGGCACTGAATCATTCAGGGGGGTATCCATATGGATTGTTTTCAGGGTTACACTATCAAAAATCTCCATAATTAATTGTGGTCTATTTGGATGGATACGCATATGTTCCATGCAATATATTTTCAGGTCTTGCTAACAGATTTGAAGAATATCCAAAATTACGGGAGTTGATCAAGTTGAAGGATGAACTGATTTCACAGACCAGCATCCCCCCAACGTGAGTAACAGTGAAACAATTTGGCAGTCTGTCTTAATCCTTACCCGGTCAGAGGCAAAGTGAAAATGGCTATGTGCAAACAGCATAAAACCAGAACAGCCTGCAAGTAACTCCCAGTCTGTTCAGGTTTTATGCTGTTTGCTGCTCATCAGCATCTAAGGATTGGGAATGAAGCCTTTAAAACTTGAATCTAGTAAGAAAGGTCTTTAATTAAATATAACTTTCTAAGGGTCTACAAACACGTCAAAATATATATCTTAGTGGTAAATAGTTAAGGGTTAAGGGTGCTTGGTTTGTAATCACCAATCGATTCTTAGACTTAAGAATGCAGAAGAGACTTAAAAAAAGAAAAACATTCAGCAATTGAATATATATACAGGCTAAAAATGATGCTTCTTTCATTAACAAACTGTATTTTTAAGTATTTGTAACACATACCAGTTTTAAGAATATTCCTATTTTTATGCCCCCGGATCGAATGATTGGGGGTATATTGTTTTTGGCCTGTCCGTCTGTCTGTCTGTGTGTCTGTCATTGTATATGTCTGTCATTGTATGTGTCGCAAAACTTTAACCTTGGTCATAACTTTTGCAATATTGATGATAGCAACTTGATATTTGGCATGCATGTGTATCTCATGGAGCTGCACATTTTGAGCGGTGAAAGGCCAAGGTCAAAGGTAAAAAAAAAAGCGGCGCATTAGGGGGCATTGTGTTTCTGACAAACACATCTCTTGTTTAGTTTTAATTCTAAGAATTGGTTGATGAATACAGGATCTGGTCTTCTCAGGTGAAATTCTCATAATTGTACTACCTGCACAAAGTAGAATGGGCTACACTTCATTCAGCATGGACATTGGTCTGTCTACCTGTCATAAGTCACAAACTTGTCATATGAATTACTCCTTCACTTTTTAATGTCACACATTCAAATTTGCTAACATTGTTCCGAAGAATACAAAACTGTAATATGCAACTGATAATAGCCTCAGATAAAAGGTTATGCCTACTTTTTTCAACTTAAAATTTCTATAATTGCAATGTTACAATTTGTTACACAATATGACATGCAGCATTTGGGGGCATGCATCAATACAGTGACAAGCTTGTACATTCAAAGACTAGAACGACTTTATGTTGCCATGGCATAGTGGATATGGTTACTGCCTAGCAACCAGGAGGTGACAGGTTTGATATGGTTCCCGCCTAGCAACGGGAAGGTCAAACGTTTGATCCCCACTGTGGGAGCTCTCTTTAGGTCTCCCCCCAAAGATACCAAGTACTTGTTCTAGCCAAGACACAAATTTGAGACCGGTTCAATGGGCCTTTGGCTTTATATAATCAAGCTAAATTAGATTTAAACCAGTAAAGACTAGAAAACTTTCTCCAGGTACATGAAGTGTGATTTGGAGGCGTTTGAGCTCCACGAACTCGGGTGCCAGTTTGACGCGATACTCCTGGAGCCACCCCTGGAGGAGTACCAGCGAGCGCACGGGGCCGTCTTTGAAAAGTACTGGGACTGGGATGAGGTGAGTAGGCTCACTATGGGAAAAATGGGCTTAATGCATGTGTGTCAAGTGTCATACCTGATAAGCCTTTGCAGTTGTCACAGGATAATGAGAAACGTCACTTTCTGCTTTTTCATGGAATTTTTCATTTTAAGGAAGTTCCTTCTTAGCAAAAATCTAGTGAAGGCAAAAAGTATTGTCCCTGATTAGCCTGTGCCTGGACTTCCTTGAACATAAAATACCATTGAAAGTGTTGTCCCTGATCAACTTATGCAGACTTCGCAGGTTAACTCTTTCAGTGCGGGAACCGAATTTTGAAGGCCTTTGCAAACAGTTTGGATCCAGATGAGACGCCACAAAACGTGGCGTCTCATCAGGATCCAAACTGTTTGCTATTCTGATAGTATTCTTTGAAAAAAATCGAAGAAAATGCTAATTTAAGAAATTCAGCAGGCGACATTTTAGCAGAAGACAAATTTCCCAGCATTCAATGGGTTAATATGGAATGACACTTTTATCCCCGTGCATTAAGCCCCATTCTTCCAGAGCCAGACCCAATAGGCAATTCAAGTTATGTGATATGCAAGACGATTTCAAGGAAAATATGTCTGTAAATACATGAACTCCACAAGAGTTATACTTGTTGTTTGCACATTTTCTGATTGTTTTAAAGATATACAAGTGTCAGAAAAGGACCTATCAGGAAAGTGTTATGATATGTAGAATGATTGGGGGTTTTATGGTAACTTAAGCTGGTTTTCCACCAAAGAAAAGATCAAACCAAAATTACAAATATTTCAACTACAACAAATGTACATAGTTTGCTTCTTTTATCCAAATTGAACTAGCATATGATCTTCACTTACTTGTTATTCAATTAACAACTATAAGTGTTGTATCATTCAATATATATAGGATCTGGCACAAGTTGTTATATCATACAAATTTCCTGGACAAGTGTAATAAAATATGGTATGATTATCAGATATGACAATGAGTGTCAGATCTTTTTTATCGCATGGTTTTAAATTAGCAAATTAAATAAATATTTACGCAAACAATGATCAATCCTGAATGTTGTTTACATTTTGTGACGTTATTTGACATTGCAACGTCATTTCAGCAAAATAACAAAATGCGATGTGTCATTCGAACGAAAATAAGCCAATGAAAACGCTTAAAAAGTATATTACACATGTGTAAGATAAAAATATTCGTAATGGATGTATTACATTGGAAACAGGGTATGGCCTGTGATAAATATCTATAGGTAAAAAAAATGTTTGATTTGTATAGTTGAACTAAATGTAAGTGTAAGTGGTTCTCATGGTTTGCAGATTGAGAAACTTGACATCCCCAGTGTGGCAGCTCAGAGGTCCTTCATCTGGATCTGGTGTGGAAATGCAGAGGGGCTGGAGCGGGGAAGACTGGTACAGAGACATCTCGCTTTAAAAAATTTAAGCTTGCAATGTTTTGTTTAGCCCCCTCTTAAAGGGGTATTATTTCAAATATGGTAGGGCTCTGTCTGTCTGGCACAATCTGGCCCAATATTTTGGTTGTTCCTGACAGTAGGATGAACATTTATGTCAAACCCTCTGATTTTGTTGATGAGCAAATAGTACAGCAGCATAAGACTGGACATTATTCATATGTGATTGCTGTTTGTCCTGAGCATTAAAAATTTAGCCTCACTTTGGAAATAGTGGTTTAACCCTTTACCACTAATATATGTATTTTTATGCATTTGTAGTCCCTAAGAAAGTTAAATTGTATTCAAGGACTTTCTTACTAAATTCAAGTTTTAAAGGCTTCATTTCCAACCCTGAGATACTGATGAGCAGCAAACAGCATAAAACCTGAACAGACTGCGAGTTACTCGCAGGCAGTTCTGATTTTATGCTGGTTGCAAAAGCCATTTTCACTTTGATTATTATGGGGGAAAAAGTCAATGTATGTGCATAAAGAGTTTGTAAAGTGTCTGGTGTTATGGTATTTTTTGTATTCTTTGCTTATATCCAGTTTATGCAGATAGTTGTGTTAGTTAGCCAGTTTGTACTGCACAGGCTTATATGGGATGACACTTTACGCACATACAATTAACCCTTTGCATGCTGGGAACTTTGTCGTCTGCTAAAATGTCGTCTTCTGAATTTCTAAAATTAGCATTTTCTTCGATTTTTTCGAAGAATACTATCAGAATAGCAAACAGTTTGGATCCTGATGAGACGCCACGTTCTGTGGCGTCTCATCTGGATCCAAACTGTTTGCAAAGGCCTTCAAAATTCGGTTCCCGCACTGAAAGGGTTAACTCCCTTTTTCAAAGAACAAGGCTGAATAATATTTTGCCTGAATTGACTGAATCTTTTGATGTTGTATTGGTGATACCCACTATGTTAAATTACATTCACAAAATGCTTTAGTAGTCCTTTGCCACCACTAAAATATATTAAAAGTGTAGAAATATTCAAGGTGAGATTATTCCCTGTTTTAAATCTTGTTGAGTTTCAAACTTTATTTATCGGTAATTCTTACGTGTGATAAATTGTGTGTGGGAATGATGAATTTTTAGTATCATCCGAGGTTATAAGCAACTGTGAGCTGTTTGGATTCTGATCATGTATTTCCTTCTTGTCCTATGCAATTGTCTTTCTACTCAGAACCTGTTTGAAGTTCAAATGTATGTCAATTGCAAATCTTGTCAGATTGTAATATTCCATTTAATATATATTCAAAATGTTTTTGCTGTTTTTTTCATATGGCATTTCTTAGTGAACAGGTGCATAAGTTGTTAACTAAACAATTATTGAGCAATGTTGCAATCTGTCTTCATCCCCTATCTAGTGTCTGAAGCAATGGGGCTATAGAAGGTGTGAGGACATCTGCTGGATCAAGACCAACATCAAGAGACCCGGGCACAACAAGAACCTGGAGCCAGGGGCTGTCCACCAGAGAACAAAGGTTTACCACTTGAGATACTTTGGTTGAATATGAGCCATGCTCTGGAAAATGTGGCTTAACCATTTGCATGCTGGGAAATTTGTCGTCTGCTAAAATGTCGTCTGCTGAATTTCTAAACTTAGCATTTTCTTCGATTTTTTCAAAGAATATTATCTGAATAGCAAACAGTTTGGATCCTGATGAGACGCCACGTTCTGTGGCGTCTCATCTGGATCCAAACTGTTTGCAAAGGCCTTCAAAATTTGGTTCCCGCACTGAAAGGGTTAATGCATGTGTGCACAGTGTTGTCTTGGATCAGCCTGTGCAGTCTTCACAGGCTTATCAGTGACATTTTTTTCCACCTACACTTGATTTTTAATAAGAAGAGACCTCTTTTAAAGGCATAGAAAGTGTCACCTTTGATAAGCCTGTGTGGACTGCAAAGGCTAATTTCAGATAAAATGTGACCCTCATTTATTAAGCCCAGTTTGCACAGAAAGCGGCTTGTATGATCAAAATTAAATTAGCAAAATCCTGTATGACTAGCCTAGTACAGTTTTAATTGGGCTTGCTGAGTTTTAGACAGGATGGCAGCATTCACCTTTGGCACCAATCATTGCATTCACTCATTTATTCTCAAGCAATAAATATCAACAGCATTCCCCTACCCCCTTCCCACCGGATGAGTAGATTAGTTATTTTTTTAAACTAAAGTTTGTCAGTCCCCAAGTGTTCGTGGCCATTAGGTTTCAAACCAAAAAGCCATTTATCACTTGTTTGAAACGGTCATTAAGGAAATAAGTACAGTTGATTGGTGTATAGCGGATTTTAGTGAGTAACGGATAGGTTAAACGTTTTTTGCAAAATACTTTTATTTATGTTAAGATTTATAGTTTTCTATGAATTGAATACAAAAAGCCAATCATTGTTAAGTCGATTCATGTTTTTGTTGACGTGTGTCAATGTTTACAACTGTTTCTTTTTTCGAATGCAAATCATGGTCACGTTATGTACGCACCATTTTTGTGACGACAGGAAAAGTGCAGACGAATGGTTTCTTGAATTTTGCAGATTTTGTTTGGTAAACATAATGTTCATTGATGTAATATTTTAGTATTATGTGTCCTTTACAAAAGTAACAATGCTCAGAAACCAAATTGATGCGAACCATATAAAATAAGCATGAAAGCTGCAACTCAGGATTTAGTGAATAACGGACATGTGGTGACCCAGGAATGTGGGGATTGTCTCAAAATAAATATAAACTCAATTGAAGTTGTCCAATACACATGTGGTTAGCGTGTGGCTATGGTATTAATTAGTGAAAACATCATTTTTATTGAAAAATTATCAAATTATAACGAAAAATCGCCTTTTCTGAAAACATATTTTTTATTATCATATCTATATATATAACAAGGTATTCATCTCAAAATGACCCAAATATAGGGTGCATCGCTTTGAACAGCCATTACTATATCAATTGTGCAGCGATTTCCATGAACTTTGTCTTATTAAACGCAGAAATGAATTTCCTTTATGGAAATGTACATATATTGCAATTATTTTTTACAAATGCTGTGTCAAATTTCAAGAAATAACACGATACACATGTAATCCGATAAAGACCTAAGCGATCCGGTAATGGCTGAATCAGTGTACCATGAAATTCGCGCGGTTAACAAATAATATTTTTCGGAAATTTAAAACCGCTGGCATGTTTCAATAGGAAAGACATGTGTCTATCTAGGTTTAATGGTTTAATTACTGAATGCATGGTGTTTACGTTGAAATGAGACTCGAAGTCCTTAGCTATCCGTTATACACCAATCGACTGTAATTATCTCTTTTGCCGGAGCATAGTCTTATAGTCTTGTTAAGTTTGGTATGGATAAATGTCACAGGCAAAAACATGGTCACTAGATCAACATCACAAATGAACGTATTCGTGTATTTAGCTCACCTGAGCGATAGCTCGAGGTGAGCTATTGTGATCACTCAGCGTCCGGCGTCCGTCCGTCCGTCTGTAAACAATTTGTAAACATCTTCTTCTACTAAACCATTAAGCCAATTTCAACTAAATTTCATGTGGAGCATCCCTAGGTCATGGGACAAAAGAATTGTTTAAAAAATTTGATCACATAACCAAGATGGCCGCCATGACCATATATGGTAAAAACCTTAAAAAATCTTCTTGTCAGAAACCGCTCATCAGATTTTCAAAAAAATTCACAGGGATGACCTTTGAGGGCTCCCCTGAAAAAGTTGTTCAAAGAAATTCGATTCGTCAAAAAACATGGCCGCAGGAGCTCGTTGAACTTTGCATGTTTATTCGTTTTTGCCTATTTTGTGAAAACTTTCAAAAATCTTCCACATTTTTTGTCCGATCCTTTCCAAATTTGCACAGTGTCTTTATATCAATGAGGACACGAACCCTACAAAAAATGAGCATTATTGGTCCATGAAG
The DNA here is from genome assembly GCF_020536995.1 of Dreissena polymorpha. Taxonomy (NCBI): domain Eukaryota; kingdom Metazoa; phylum Mollusca; class Bivalvia; order Myida; family Dreissenidae; genus Dreissena; species Dreissena polymorpha. The sequence goes on from NC_068356.1 coordinate 87,375,643, forward strand.
TACAGAATTACCTCCCCTTAAATTTAGAAAATGGTGTTTATGCAATAAAGTCCAAATTTTTCATCCAATTCTTTCCAAACTTGTAAGGATTTAGCATGGTTCAAACAAGGGAAACAACTACGGTTTATGCATGTTCTTTTTATTACAGATTTGCCTTCCATTAATTCATTCAAAATCTCATTTTACAGCAGAGATTCCAAATCTGACCTGTAAATGAGCCCCATATTTACTGCCGGTGCTATGTTACCTTTTCCCATTTGATTATTCTTAAGTATTGGTCTTGTAATGCTGCTACTGCTACTGCTACTACTACTACTACTACTACTACTACTACTACTACTACTACTTCTACTACTACTACTACTACTACTACTTCTACTACTACTACCACTACTACTACTACTACTACTACTACTACTACTACTAGTACTACTACTACTAGTACTACTACCACCACCACCACCACCACCACGTCTACTATTACTACTTCTACTACTACTGCCACTACTACTACTACTTTTACCACTACTACTACTACTACTACTACTACCACTACTACTACTACTACTACTACTACTTCTACTACTACTTCTACTACTACTACTACTACTACTACTTCTACTACTACTACTACTACTACTACTACTACTACTACTACAACTACTATTACTACTACTACTACTATTACTACTACTACTACTACTACTACTACTACACCACCACCACCACCACCACCACCATTCACAGTGACAAAAAACGTATTCACACAATGGCTGCTACTACAACTTATAGCCCATATAGGGGGGCATGCATGTTTTACAAACAGCCCTTGTTTCTATGGGATTTTAACCACAACTGTTCATGTTTATCTCCGACACATATTTTTAGGTCACCTGTCATGAAGTGACACGGTGAGCTTATGTGATCGTGTGATGTCCGGCGTCCGTTGTGCATGCCTCTGGTGTCCGTGCGTCCGTCCGTCAACAATTTGTTTGTGTATACAGTAGAGGTCACAGTTTGCATCCAATCTTGATGAAATTTGGTCAAAGTGTTTATCTTGATGAAATCCGGTTTGGGATTGTATTTGGGTCATCTGGGGTCAAAAACAAGGTCACTAGGTCAAATAATAGAACAACCTTCTGTAGACAATAGAGGTCACAGTTTTCATCCAATCTTTATGAAATTTGGTCAGAATGTTTATCTTGATGAAATCTGGGTTGGGATTTTATTTGGGTCATCTGGGGTCAAAAACTAGGTCACTAGGTCAAATAATAGAAAAACCTTGTGTAGACATTAGAGATCACAGTTTTCATCCAACCTTTATGAAATTTGGTCAGAATTCTTGATGAAATCTGGGTGGGATTGTATTTGGGTCATCTGGGGTAAAAATCTAGGTCAAATAAATAGAAAAACCTTGTGTTGACAATAGAGGTCAAAGTTTTCATCCAATATTTATGAACTGTGGTCAGAATGTTTATCTTGATGAAATCTGGATTGGAATTGTATTTGGGTCATCTAGAGTCAGGAACTAGGTCACTAGGTCAAATCATAGAAAAACATTGTGTAGACAATAGAGGTCATAGTTTTCATCTAATCTTAATGAGTCAGGTGAGCGATTCAGGGCCATCATGGCCCTCTTGTTTTAAATAACTTTGCAGTAGTTACAAGCATGCTGAGGGGCTCATACAATAATCCAAGTCCAAGTTCAAAGTCTAATTTTCAGGTCAAATATAAAATAAGATAAGCACATGGAGACCTTGTCTTATCTTGAGCTGGAAAAAAACTGTTTACCGAGGTGTCAAAGTTCAGGATAATTCCTGAAATCAGGATTTTGGCCCTCAAGGACCACTTTTGATATTGATATAAATCTGAGGATTTTTTTCTTGTATTTTAAGATTACTAGTATTGTCACAAAATGTCATCTTAAACACAAATTATTTTACATTGACATATTGTTTAAAAGCTAACAATAGTCAACAAATTAGTAAGCATGAATTATTAACCCTCTTTTTGTTCTGGACGCCCAAATGCTAGGCTTATTTTCAGGATTTTAGATTTTGGCCATTCGACACCCCTGTGACAGTTTAGTAACGCTTGTATCTTTGTATAAATTGCACTTTCTTACTATAATATTCTTTTTACAGTTAAACAACATCCATTGCTTACTTTTACATAAAAAAAAATATAACTTTGCAGGAGCACTGCCTCATGGGCATAAAAGGCACCGTAAAGCGAAGCACAGACGGTGACTTCATCCATGCTAATGTTGACATAGACCTTATTATCGAGGAGGAGCCACCATACGGCTGCAAGGACAAACCCGTGGAAATCTTTCACATGATAGAGCATTTCTGTTTGGGACGTCGCAGGCTGCACATTTTTGCTAGGGACAGCACAATAAGGCCCGGCTGGCTCAGCATAGGGTCAGAGTTAACGAGCAGTAATTACGAGAAGGAAATCTACATGAGCTACTTCAAGGGAGATCAGAGCCTTACCACTGGATGTACGGAAGAGATTGAAAGACTGCGTCCGAAATCGCCTGTGAACAAGAATAAGCCCCAGGGGATGGCCAATGCCCCTAGGGGAGGGCGCGGGGGCCCCCAGCGGGGTGGAATGCAGGGCGGGGCGCCAGGCAGGGGTGGGCGGGGCATGGGCATGATGAACAGGGGAGGCCCGGGGAGGGGAATGCGGGGACGGGGTCCCCAACGAGGAAATTTTCGATAAGAATTGGGGATAGTTTAAGTGTGTTGCTAGGGAAATCATGTGAAATTTCTGTACTTGATGATTTAAATTAATGAGATCATATCTCAGAAATAGCTGATGTATGATAGTAATTAAATGTGTATAACATTAAGGGTGGTTGAAGTCCAGATGATTACAAATCATAGTATGAAAATTATTAAGGATATCTTTTGTTACCTGTAACTACCAGTAATGAAATAGTAGTTATTTATGATACTTTTTCAAAAAGCTGACTACTGGAAATTTGGGGTAAATGGCTTTAATTTGTGATCATGATATGATTGAAGTTTGCTATAAATTAATGATTCCTTTATCATAAAACAATTTCTTCTGCAAATCAAAGGCAACTGAATATGATTATGTAAATCTATCATCTTACCAATAGTTACTAGTATGAAAAATTAATTTTCTAGCCTTTGATCATGTAACACTTGCAAGTTTGAGATACTAGTTAGAAACATATTTGTAATTTATTTATCTGCTAAGTGGTACTGCTTTGGCAATTAAAAAATGCAAACTTATGAAACATGATAATAAATATTAAATCATAATTTAATGCAGGTTCCTTTGTAATTATGTTAATGTATTTGTATACATTTCTGGTTTTGTCCTGATTGTTGTAATCTCTATGATATTGAAAAAAATTAATGGTTTTGTAATAAATTTGGCAGACCTAGTAGTTTTTTGTGGAAATTATATATTTTTATGGTCCCCATATATATATATATATATATATATATATATATATATATATATATATATATATATATATGGGGAGCATATAGTTGCCGGTTTGGGGTTCCTTACTTACTTCCGTCACACTTTTGTTACTGTTTCTCATAGCGCCTTCAATATTTTACCGATCTCTTACATATTTGGCATGTAGGTCAGGGCTCGAAATTAACACTCGCACACTCGCAAAATGCGAGTAAAAAATACCGAATGCGAGTCAAGTTTTAAGCCACTAGTATTTTTTTGCAAGTAAATAGTCAGGCTTTTTCCGCCCTATGCCACGGGTCCGAAATTCGGCCCCATTCCCAATGCAAATCTGGTTGTTTTTTTCCCAATTGAAAAAAAAATTCCCAATTCAAAAAAAAAAAAAAAAAAAAAATTGTGTTTCTTATACTTCAAAGAAGCCGTTAACTGGTAAATAACGACTACTTTGATAACTTATTATTAAAATTTTACAAAATATTATGAACATGTGTGATTAGTGCAGGTTTTTTAATCTGAATTTTGGGAAAAGGCTTGGCCTTTTTGAGGTGAAAAAAATCGCAGGAAGCGCCAGATTTTGAGGATAAAAAGTTAAGTCTTAAATAATCATTAACATATTTTACAGTTCTTAAAACAAATTCAAGGCAACATTTTTTTTTTTTTTTTTTTTTTTTTTTTTTTTTACCCTTTAAATATATAAGTTGACCTGATCTGGTGTAGAAAATAGAAAGTATTGCATAATTAAATTATCTGTTGCCTTGAATTTGTTTTAAGAACTGTAAAATATGTTAATGATTATTTAAGACTTAACTTTTTATCCTCAAAATCTGGCGCTTCCTGCGATTTTTTTCACCTCAAAAAGTTCAAGCCTTTTCCCCAAATTCAGATTAAAAAACCTGCACTAATCACACATGTTCATAATATTTTGTAAAATTTTAATAATAAGTTATCAAAGTAGTCGTTATTTACCAGTTAACGGCTTCTTTGAAGTATAAGAAACACTGTTTTAAATAATTTACATGCGATAATTTTTCCCAATTGAGCCAATTTTGCGATTAATTTTTTTCCCAAAATGGGGGTTTTCACGACGCGAAATTCCCAAAATTCCAGTGTGGCGTTTTCCCAAAATGGAGCGGAAAAAGCCTGATAGTGAAAAGAAATGAGTAGGTATAATGCTGCTCGACACATGATCACTAAATCTTAGGTCAATTTATAGAACGCCCAAGAACCCTTATGCGTAAGCGCGCACCTTGTATGTAGACTGGTATATACAGACACGCGGATGGTATTGGTACAAAGGAAGTGAAACAGTCGACTATTCACACATGTTCATTGAAGCGAAAAATAACTTGTCACTTTATTCCCACAGACGGAAATAACACAACATATACATAATACAAAAGATAAAGCAAAGTTAACCGTTTAGTTAGAAAAAACAGATTTTAAATCCTTCTATGAAAACAGTGAATTCGTGGAAAAAATAACTTAAAATAAGACTAAAACTTGTTATAGATGAAGATGGTCAATCAACCTAATGTGGGCCCTTGTGGTACAAGGAACTGATATCTTTGTAAGGTTGCAGAAATAAAATGTGTATACATGTTAAGTACTTTTATTTTGTTTAAATAGAACTAAACTAAAAACCAAGGGTTTTTTATGTTTCCATCAAAATTTGCGAGAATGTTTTTGATTTTGCGAGTTGGTATTAAAGCTGCTCGCAATTTTTTGCAAGTAGAAAAAAAAGTTAAATTCGAGCCCTGGTAGGTACCTTGCAGCATGGACCTCTACCTTTTGATGATGTTTGAGGTCACTGGGGTCAAGGTTACTGAGGCTAATAATAGATTTTTCCATCATAATTTTGTTACATAGCACCTTCAAGGTTACTGAGGCTAATAATAGATTTTTCCGTCATAATTTTGTTACAGTTTCTCTTAGCACCTTCAATATTTTTCCGATCTCTTACATATTTGGCATGTAGGTACCTTTCATGGACCTCTACCTTTTGATGAGGTTTGAGGTCACTTGGGTCAAGGTCACCGAGGCCAATAATAGATTTTTCTGTCACAATTTTGTTACAGTTTCTCATAGCGCCTTCCATATTTTACCATTCTCTTACATATTTGGCATGAAGGTACGTTTGAGGTGACTGGGGTCAAGGTCACTGAGGCTTAAAATAGATTTGTCCGTCACAATTTTGTTACAGTTTCTCATAGCACCTTCAAAATTTTACAGATTTATTACACATTTGGCATGTAGGTACTTTGCATGGACCTCTACCTTTTGATGAAGTTTGAGGTCACTGGGGCCAAGTTCAAGGTAACCAGGCTAATAATAGATTTTCTCAAGGTCACACTTTGGTTACAGTTTCTCATAGCACCTTCAATATTTGATTGTTCTCTTATATATTTGGGGTGTAGGTACCTTGCATGGACCTCTACCTTCTTGATGAGTTTTGAGAGCACTGGGGTCAAGGTCACACAGGCTAACAATAGATTTTCTCAAGGTTACACTTTTTTCCACACAAATCATATATCGACAAAGCATCATTGGGGGAGCATCCATCAGTTTTACTGATATGTTGTTTGTTTAGCATACATTATATTAAAGGTCTTTATCACAGAAAATCATAAATTCCAAAAAAAAAATCATACATTCAAATACAAATGTATACAAAATATTCGAAAAAGCAAAATAAAATATTTGACTAAACAAATGATTCAAATATACTGTCTCTTTAGTAACGATCATAAAACAAAACAGCGAAAATTATAATGCATTTTTATGGTTTTCATTGATATTTTAACAAACAGGTGTAGTACTGTGGATCTGTGAATAAGTACCTTTAATTTTAATATTACACCAAAATATAAATACAGTTGTTAGAAGCATTCTTCATATAACAAACATTCTTATTTCTTAAGTACACACTTTTGGTTGGAGGAGTATGTAATGCTGTCTCTCAGTACTCTATTATTAAGGTACCACGTTTCATTTAAATACCATCAGTACTAATGGAATTTTGCTCCGATTGTAAAAATTGACTTAAAAGGTATTGTTTTCATATTAAGCATTTCCCCTTTATGCCCTCTATAAGTTTGTGAAGTTTCATTTTAATCCCATCAATACTTTCCGAGATACTTTCCCTACAAGACGCGGGATTAGATAACGGACAGAAGACAGATAGAGGGAAGATAACAGTACAGTCCGGTAATCTTGCGCGTCCGGTAATCTTAAGCACTCCGCAGTTGCGACGAAGAATGTTTTTTTTAGTGATGAAAGATAAAATTTCACATAAACGGATTTATAATGCACGTATTCCATGCAAAATAATAATTCGATTATTACATTTTAACACCGATTGCGTCATCTTTATACATTGTACATGTATCGTAAACACTGACATACGGTACTTACGATAAATTCGACATGACTCACAAATTCCCTACAGTCTTTCGCGTTTTCATACTTAAAATTAAGAATTCATAAATCCAACGTGTAATTTAGCATTCCATGGCACAATATCCAATGAGTTATGGTATTTTTTTGGCCATTGAAAATATATCGCATCAGACGACATTGTCATCATTTCCCGCCATTCTGTCAAACCACATTTGGTACGATCTCCGCATGCGCAATGGCCTAGTTTTGATATTTTCTGTAAACTATGGAAGCATGATCCAGGTAAAATTAAACCTGTTATGCATAAACATTTTTTTACGCTAGAAATCAATCATTCTATATTTTATTGTTTCTTTTGCTACAGTCAACAGAATGCCACCACCATCATCATCAAAACCGCAATAGAAATACTCATTAAATTTGAATGGTTTTACAAACTGATTTTTAAAAATAATTTTCTGGAATGTTTTTGTCATTAATTGGACACCATATGTCTACAATTTTGCCTAAATGAGGTCATTTCACCAAGTGCTCCTACCGAACACTGACAGTTTGAAACTGAGGTGAGTCATCTGGTCATGTTTGTTTTGAAATAAAATCGGACAGTTCTTCACTGAATTAATGCGATATTATTGTGTTAATAAGCACACGAAATTCTCATTTTCATAGTAAATTAAGGCATTATACTGTCAATTTATAAAAGAACATGTTTTTTAAACCAATTGACCCTTAACTGCGCAAGATTACCGGACCGCATCGTATGCCTTTATTCGGGGGGGGGGGTGCAAAAATAAAACAATAGCTGAGATTGAACCTGATTTACAGCATACCATTAAATATAAAGATTTCATAATGAAAAGTCATAGATAAACAGGGAAAATTGTGGGTAAGAGCAAGTTGCAAGAACTCTTAACTCTATTTTGGTGTACAAAAATATACAGGAGTTTCTGTATTGAGGCTGTTGGGAAAGATCAATCACTAAAGAACTAATCTTCGAGTTATTTAAGAAACATTTTAACCTAAGTCTTCTAAATCAGACTACTAATTATAGAAATGGAAAAAAAACTCGACATATTTTGAGAATTGACCCTGTTATAGCAATTTTAAATTGCTCTTGTAGAATAACACACACACCGTACAGTCCTATATATTATATATCAATTAAAGTTATTAATTTTGATTCATATTATGGAATTAGTAAACAGTAATGCCTTTAATTGAGCTTAAAAAGCAATAATTCTGGGGTCGGGACCGTGCTATTTTTTAACATTTAACACAATTACAGAAGAGGCAAAAGACCGTTTCGAATTGGCCGTTACTGATTATGACCGTCTTGACATACAACTTCGTTACGCCCCGCTACGCTTCGTTAAGTGTCTGTAGCTTACACGTAAACATAAACAGAAACACTTAAAAGGTTAGTAGTTTGATTCTCATTTGCAGTATCAAAATAACGTTATATTATTTTAAAAGGTACCTAAATAATGCATGTTGTATAAACCGTCAGCATGAACGCTGTTTGACAGCATGTGATTCGTAACAGATTATCATCAATTCGTTACCAATCATTTTCGTAACCGGAGCCTGAGGCGAACTTTATGTTCGTTTATGCGAAGGTTTTGCGCACAAGCTACTAATTCAAAACCTTACGCTATTTGCTGTAAAGTCTTCAGCCTAAGTTAAATAATTAATAATGTCAACACTTTGAACATAGGAACCACATAACCATGCCACATACATTTTAGTGAAGAGCATTCAAAGCTGAATCATTCAGTGAATGAATATTAGAAATAACAAAGCTATGATATGCGACATGTTAGAAAGAACTTGACAAAATGTTAAAAAAGTCAAGCTGCTTTAAGTTGATTGTATCAGGCCTCTGTGACCACACAATGTTCCTTTCGTAGTCTCCAATCTAACAAAATAACATTGATTTCTTGGTGAACATCAACGCTTTCCATTCCCAGAGGTTGAGCAAAGATTTACAATACAAGTGTCATTGACTGAAAGAAACGTCTTCATGTAAATCAAGAGAATGTTTAGAGAGTATAAAATTACACAACTCATTTTTAAGTATAGTACTGTGATCTTATTGGAAGCACTGTATGAATTGTGTGCATGTTATTTGCTGAATCATCTTGCAATTTTATATAAGTAGTTTAAAAGCATAGTGAATATAGCAGGTACATCAATAAATTATAAAACTCATAATGCTAACGGAATTCATCATTTATTTTCAGAAATAACGAAGGCACCTGTCAACATTCTAAACAAGTTTGGATTTCTTCCGTAAATCATGGCAATAATGGAGAGTCATCCACCAGTGAATCTTGTGCGATCAATTTTCCTATGCAACATCTTCAACTTTTTTCTATCTGCCAGCAAAGCATGCCTGATTCCATTTCTGACACTGTATTTGAAGAAACTAGGGATACCAGCAACTCAAGTCGGTTTCATTATTTGTGCTAAGACTGTGGTTGGCCTGATATTTGCTCCGCTGTGGTCAATGTGTGCAGTCAGATGTGGCAAGAGGCGTTTTGTCCTGTTGTTTTCGTTGCTTGTCATGGCTGCTACCTACCTGTCTTTGACAGCAGTACCAAGTTTTGACAAAAGTCAGTTTATCTCAAAGTGTGTTCAAAATCCAGCGTTCAATGAATCACAGCGGGTCACTTCAATTGATGCTCAACTTGGAAAGAATTCTCCAGGAAATGAAAGCGTGAACAGTAACGAGTCACATCATGTCGTAGCTAGTGAAATTCCTGTTTTACCTGTAGCTTCACCAAAACACACTGACCAATCAGCTTCTCCCAAAACGAACGTCAGCGAAGAAATCCTGCACCTGCCTGACCAAATTAAATCCACAACAGCAGCTCAGACTCCTGCACCTGCATTTTCAACTTTATCTGATATAACTCCAACTCCCAAACATGAAGAAATAACACAAAAACCAAACGATGAGCTCAAAGCTGTCCTGCAGGAAATTTTGATTGCGGTAGGAATTCCTGCCAGGAAAGTAAAAGCCATGTCAACAGACCACATGTCCTCATTGATTTCAACTATGATGGACAATCCAAATGATAAAAATATTCTTGACGAAGCCTTGGAAAAGCTTTCTCCAGAAGCTCTGCAGACACTACAAGAAATGACTGCTCGTAAGAGAAGGGATGTTGCAGATAGCGGAACTAGTGTTTATCAGAATGCTGAGAACGCTTCAGAATCATCTGAACCTTCTTATAAAGTGTGGCTGAAAAAGCTTTTCAAGGAAGGTGTCAGAGTTCGGGATCAATTGATAAAGACTGAATTTCATATGTTTGTTGTTGTCTTAGTTGTTTTGATGGTTGGTGAAGCATTCTGCAGTCCTATTGAGAAAATTGCGGATGACGGTTGGTTTGAATTTCTAGAAAGCATTGATGACCTAGAAAAGTATGGCATGCAAAAGATTTGGTCAACGTTTGCTTACATTCTGTTTCCTTTTATTGTGACATTATCTGTGGACAATACAGACTGTCTGTTTGGTTGGACCGTACACCCATTTATGTTGCATTTGTACCTTTTCGGGGCCCTGCTGGGTGTAACATTCATTATTGCCATGTTCTACCCGATGACTATCTCGGAGAAGTATAAGTATGCAAGTAAGGTGGGAAAAGGCATGAGACAGATCTGCTGCAGTGGTAGAAGCCTGATGCTTACAATAACTTTACTTCTGATGGGCATTGTGTACGCCAGCTACTACAACTTCCTGTTCTGGCTCCTTGACGACCTTCAAAGTGGTGAATTCACGATGGGCATGTGTTTGACCCTGGCGGCTTTATCTGAAGTGCCGATGCTGCTCTTCACTGAGAAGCTCGTGAAGAAGATCGGTAACGGTGGCGTAGTGGCCCTGTCACTTTTTTTTCTATCACTGCGATGCCTTTACTACTCGTTCCTTACCACACCATGGGCAGTCCTTCCAGCGGAATTAAGCCACGCCTTCACTCATACAGCAATGTGGTGGGCCGTACTAAGCTCGTCTTCCTTCAATACGTCACCAGTTTTGAGCCGCAGCATACGCTCAATTTTGTCTTCCGTCTATTTCGGAGTAGGCTTCGCCACAGGAAGTCTGGTGTCTGGTATCGTGTGGGATGTCTATGGAAAGGCCATACTCTTCCAGGCAGGGGCAGTCCTGTCCATTGCCTGGTTTGTGGTGGCCAGCATAGGGCTTCGCTGCTGTCGTGAGAAAGACCGCAGTACGGTGAAATACTCCCGCTTGTTGAACTCTGACGATGTGTCTGACACTGATTCTGCTGAAGATGACTGGCTAGAACATGCCCTTAAAGATCGTTGAAAAGGTATTTCTTGTTTGAATGTGAAAGGATATGAAGTGTTAGGGTGTCTATTGGATGATATATCTCATTATCTGTTACCAACAAAATAAGATTAATAACAGTTGTATGTGTGCTTTGACCAGAATAGCAGTGTAATGAAGCTAGAGTTAACTATTTCAATGGCTAGACAGAAAGTGAGTGTGCTAAGTGCCTTTATATAAAAGAACCATTAAAATGAACTCATTTTGCATTTACATGTACACAGTTTCAGTGGTAATTTTAAGGTTGAAGAGTGTATTTTCTCTTCGTTGTTTTGTTTATAATACAATATATAATCATTAATCTTAGTTCTTTTAATGTATACTTGAAAGTGTATGCTGTTTATGAATAGTTAGTTTTGAAAATGTAATTACTTCAAAAGAATTGTTTCAACAAAAAATTAATACTAAATAGCAATTAAGATGGAAAAATATAAATTAAATGTTTTGGAATTAAATAAAAGTCGACCATTGAAATAATGTTCAACTATACATTTAGAATTTTGGCTCTGCTATATGTTCTTTTTTGCAGTTTTTACTAATATAATTAAAATAAAATCTGTTTTACTGTTGCAAATTGTGTATGCATAATTGTTGTTATACAAGGTTATACATGGTCTTTTGTGATCACATTCCAATATGCACATTTCCAAAATGACGCAATTCCAAAGTTTACTTGATTTAAATTATTACTGTTTTTGTTATACCTACTATGACTTACTTGTAAATTGCTTTAGTATGTTTTTTATTTGCTATATGTTCTGACTTTGCATTTAATAACTTTACAGCTGTTGCATTTATTATTATTGAGTGTTCTCTATTTACTAGTATGAGTTATTTTACTCATTCTCTGTGTATTAATTACTTTTTTTTATCACCCATATTGTAAATTTCTGTGTATTTTTGCTTGCCAATATTAGTGTGACACTGACCTTTATGCATTATGGCATTAACCCTTTACCACTTAGATACTCTCCTGCATTTTGTAGTCCCTTAGACAGTTCAATTTAATTAAAAACATTTCTTACTAAATTCAAGTTTTAAAGTCGAACAGCATAAAACCTGAACAGACTGTGAGTTACTTGCAGGCTGTTCTGGTTTTATGCTGTTGGCGCATATCCATTTTCACTTTGCATCTGAGAGGAAAATGGTTAATATATTTAAGTACTGCTATCATGTATACTTTAGTTTTGTTATCGGATCTGCTTAAATAGATTCAAAAACGACCCTCAAACTTACTATTATCATGTCTTCCATCTATTTGAACACGTTAACAAACTGAAACAAATATAATTATCAGGCTCAAGTCAAGTATGTTATTCATGCTTATGTGAATGATGGTGATCTGTAACAATTTATAAATGCATAAAATAATGCACAGTTTAATTGCACACTGCAGGGACTTGAATCTTGATGTGGGAAACATGTGCACTCTAGAGGGACTTGTATTTTTATGTGTGAAACAATTTAGGCTTAAACAGCTGTCATCACGATTGTAATATTATGTGCAATGTGGCTTAGTTATTATAAAGGGGTTTGTGATAGTAATGCAATATTTCATCCATGACATATTGTTATGCAAAATGGTATTAATCTATTGTACAAGTGCCTTTTATCTGAAGATTTGTTTTTATTTCAAAACAGTGGTTATAGTTAAATGTTCCAATAGTTATTTCAATTTTAAAGCTAAAAAAAAAGAATGTAATGTGATTCCTAGTAATATTGTGCATGGATGTACAAGTTGCAAAACATGTACTGGTACTCCACTTTGATGGAGTAAAGGTAAAATAAGGATTTCAATAGATTTAGAAAACCAGTTTTCCAAAGACTATTATTTTGAATGTCAAGCAGTCACCAGTTATTTTGAAGATTTAATTACTCAAGTAATAGCAGCTGTTTTGTTTCTTCCATTCCTAAATTGCTTAAAATTTTTGCTTTCTTTGAGTACTATATAGTGTATATTTAGAAATACTTACCCAAGAAATATAGCACCTATGTTGTAAATGCAGTAGAATAATTATTAATGTAATTCCTGTCTACCATGTTTGAAGAAAATACAAAACTTAATGCACTCATTTATATTCATGTATTCACATATTCATTCATATAATAACTAGATCTTGACAAGGACTAAGACAGTACTCAAGCTCAAACTTTATCTATCAGCAATTTAAGCTATTTAGAAAGAAAAATCTTAGAAGAAAGGTTTTTGGTCTGTTTATTTAAAATGAAAACTTGTGTAGTTTAAAGAACAGTTTTGCCAAACATGTGATATGCTTGATTTTTGTTTTCTTGTTTATTTATTAAACACAGCTTGTCAGTGTCTTCCAGATGCAATATTTCTTCCATAGATGATATTCATATACATGTTCATTCCATATCAGTGTAACTGTCATTATTATGCCCCCCCTCGAAGAAGAGGGGGTATATTGCTTTGCTCATGTCGGTCTGTCGGTCGGTCTGTCGGTCCGTCCACCAGGTGGTTGTCAGACGATAACTCAAGAACGCTTGGGCCTAGGATCATGAAACTTCATAGGTACATTGATCATGACTCGCAGATGACCCCTATTGATTTTGAGGTCACTAGGTCAAAGGTCAAGGTCACAGTGACCCGAAATAGTAAAATGGTTTTTGAATGATAATTCAAGAACGCATACGCCTAGGATCATGAAACTTCATGGGTAGATTGATCATGACTGGCAGATGACCCCTATTGATTTTGAGGTCACTAGGTCAAAGGTCAAGGTCACGGTGACCCGAAATAGTAAAATGGTTTCCGGATGATAACTCAAGAATGCATACGCCTAGGATCATGAAACTTCATGGGTAGATTGATCATGACTTGCAGATGACCCCTATTGATTTTGAGGTCACTAGGTCAAGGTCACGGTGACCCGAAATAGTAAAATGGTTTTCAGATGATAACTCAAGAACGCATATGCCTAGGATCATGAAACTTCACATGTAGATTGATCATGACTCGCAGATGTACCCTATTGATTTTGAGGTCACAAGGTCAAAGGTCAAGATCACGGTGACCCGAAATAGTAAAATGATTTTCGGATGATAACTCAAGAACGCTTTTGCCTAGGATCATGACACTTCATAGGTACATTGATCGTGACTTGCAGATGACCCCTATTGATTTTCAGGTCACTAGATCAAAGGTCAAGGTCACAGTGACAAAAAACGTATTCACACAATGGCTGCCACTACAACGGACAGCCCATATGGGGGGCATGCATGTTTTACAAACAGCCCTTGTTATACTATGCAATCCAAAAGTTACTTCCTTTCCTTATATTTTATTGTTTGTTTATTTTACTCTGTTGTGTCAGTCAGTGTTGTAACCATACTTCAAACGTGCCTTGGAATCTTATTAGAATACTCTCATATTTTAATATAAGATGTTGCTTGTTACTATTTAAATGTATTTGTGCAATGGAAACTTTGTGATTCAAAAAGGATATTTTCTATACTTGTTTGAAATCCATATATAATACAAGTATTAAATCATTGTTCCAACAAAACCCACAAATTTACGCAATTATAGGTTGTGGTGTTGAACAAGTGTGAAATCCATGACAGTTATTACATGTTTTTCTGTTAAACATTATTTCACATTTCTCAGCATTTCCATTGTGTTTTATATCTTGTACATGTATTGTAAAATAAACTGTAAAACGTTTGTTACACGTGCAAATTATGCAATGGGTGATTTTCCCTCTGTCTGTTTCCTCAGTTAACTTATAATTTTACACAATAAAGGAATGTTTACCTGTCAAGATATGATCTCAATGTCATGACATTTGTATTTGTTATGTCAATATCAAATTACATTTAAGCTTTTTATAAATAAAATAGTTTTAACTAAAAATAATTTGAAAACTGCATACTTAATAAACTATTATACAGCCTTTGTTTGCAACTTTGAGATTAAACTATTATTGTGTTGTGGTAGGTAATGAACAATCTGTATAAATACAAATTCGAGATTATTTTTGTGTTCTATTTACTTTTATGTACATGTATTTGTTACATTCTTTACAAATGCATGCTCATGCTCGCATATTTGACTTTGTGGAAACACCTACTTAGGTGCTTGTTACTTTGCTTGCTGTTTTAATTACTTTTAGTTTGTATATTTCGAGGGTTTATTGTTTGCTCAATTTTGTATGTGAATAAATTGCAAACAAATATGTAATTATTTACAAATGATACATGACAAAGAGGGTACAATTTGTCCAATAATTTATTTGGGTCATAAAAAGGACACCATACAAACATAGGTGCTTAATTGTTTGCATTTATTTCTCAGTATTGCTGGTTATTTTCCAACGCTCTCCTCTGTATAAACGTTTTGAGCGATTCTCTGGGGATTATTTACAGTTGATTGGTCTTATATTTCAGCTGTTAGCAAATACACATCTTTGTCTGTGCAAATGTTTTGAAAGTACATTTTAAAGGGGCCTTTTCATGTAAATTGACAAAACTATTTACAGTATAAAATATAAACTTACATTATGTATAAAATACATCACTGATTGTATGAGCACGGATGGCAGAGTGGTCTAAGCATTAGACTTTTACTCCAGGGGTCAGTTGTTCGAACTCAGTTCTTTCTTTAATTTTATTTTTGTGTTTTACTGGGGCATTTTAGATCCAATGTTTTTTATTTATCAATATAAAGCATTTATTGACAAACTTAAATTCATGCCAAATTCTGTAAAAAGGTGCCTTTCAGCTGAATGGAAAATGTTGATCTTTATTATTTTTTCTCACATTTACAACACACGTTATAAGAATGCCTATTCTAACTTTTGTTTATTGTAGATAACACTTATATTCAGATTTATGTTTGTTATGTTTACAACATTTATTTAGCTTTCGTGATTTTTTCATGTTTTCTACCATGGTAACTAAAGGTTGTGTTATTGATGATTTACATTACGTTACTTTTTAGTTTTATTTCTATTGAATTGTTCTGGTTAGGGATACTATATTTTGTATAAATAGCAGTTTATTACGGTATAAAATAAAATGGTGCATCTGCTTCATCAGATAATTATGTTTCTTATGATCGATTATACTCTCACTACCAGCAGGTTAGTATCACGTTTTCGTGGATCTTTCGGTTGGTCCGTTCGCCTGTCTGTCAATTATTTTGTCCGAATCCCCCCCCCCCCCTAAAAACACACCAAAGGAACACTCAATGTAGCATTTTTAAATAATTTAGCACAGTTGTCCCATGAAAAGCGCATAGCCCTTTTAAGAAAAATACTTTACATACTATAACTGTACTAATGCATATAGTACATGTTGTATATAGATAATTTTTATGACCCCCGGTAGAGTGGCATAAAGCAGTTTAACTGTCCGTCAGTCTGTCTGTCTGTCCGAAAACTTTAACATTGGTCATAACTTTTGCAATATTGAAGGTAGCAGCTTGATATTTGGCATGCATGTGTATCTCATGACGCTGCATATTTTGAGTGGTGAAAGTTCAAGGTTATCCTTCAAGGTCAAAGTCAAAAAATACTATTCAAGGGAAGTAATAAGCTTTAAAACCTGGCAAATGATATATTGAAATTTTACTTCAAAGCTGCGCATTAAGGGGGCATTGTGTTTCTAACAAACACATCTCTTGTTCTTAAAGGTTTCTGTGATGTAAAGCGATGTATAGCGCCTAAAATGATAATAAAGACAAGTTTACTTGACCAGTAAGCAGAGAGGTCACTTCACTTTCCACATCTAGGTCAACCACTCCACTCGAATCACAACGAAATATACTGGTACTTAGTTATTTCCCCATTTTATTTCAAAGTACAAGCTTAAAATCAAACAAGCGGGGCATTCGTATGGACATCAATCAAGCGTTCCGTGACATTGTACATATTTCGCCGATTTTGGAAACTAGTCAAGAGACATCAGCCTCCTTAGCGACGGCTGTGATTGCTATAGCTCCTCATGTCCACACTCGATTGAATGCGCGCGCAGCTCCGACAGCAGACGTGTCGGTAGGCATCGAACGAGCAGTGACGCCGAGTTGCATTTATGCAAAATGACCCTCTGTCTCCGCCGCAGTCGGGCTTGCCTCCATTGTCTATGAGAAAAAGAAAATACCATTGTTCACGTCGTTAGTCTAAATAATCATTATACTTGTATACATACTTGTATGTATATTGCTAATTAATTGTGTGATAATGTTCGAAAATCCGCTGCTTTATTTATTTGTTTGGGTTTAAATGTCAACTACATTTTCTTTTGAAAAATAAAATAAATACAAACAAGCGTTTGGTGCCATCTTATTGTAATATGAATAGGACATGGAGAAAGTAATCTTTTTCACGAAGAACCGACTTATATCGATGTTAATTTGCCGGAATTGCAGTCGAGCCGTGCATTTAAAACTGAGATTTTTTTAATTTGCCAAAAGCTGCAAACGGATTAGAACTGCGTAGCTTAATCATAATGAAGTAAATGTTTAATACAACTCATGTGCCTGTGGACAGTGTAGCGCTCTTCAAGAATCTCTTTACTTAAAATGCAATGACGTATACTTGAAACTTCACCTTCCGAATGAGGATCGTCTGCCTGAATGCGCGCGCACGTCTGACAGCACACCCGGAAGAAGGATTTATGTCCACAATGCACCTCGGTGGCACGCTTGCAGATGGCCGCTTTGTCTCTTACGCATTCCGGTTCTTTATTGTCAGCTGCGATATTATAAACAGATTTACAAATCCACCATGTTAACCCATTTATGCCTAGTTGACTCCTCCATCCTTCTGAATTGGATCAATTTATTTCGAAAATTAGAGATGTCTAGTATATTTTTTTCTATATTTAGAATATTTCTTACAGAAATTCCTTTAAGCAAACAGCGCAGACCCTGATGAGACGCCGCATCATGCATCAACAAGGCATTTTTTCTAGACGCTAGGCATACATGGGTTCATTATGTTCGTCATTAATAATTAACTATTGGGGATCTTTCTGAAATGTGATTTCTAAGATTATATATTCGCCAAATTACAAATTGGGTATTTAATCATCTTGATAAAGCATTACTTTTTATTTGAGTTATAATACAATGTGATATACCGGTATATTTGAAGAACGAGCGGAGTAATGATTCTTGTTCAATGAAAACAACGTATAGCATTACAAAAATATGACGGCGACTCACTGTACCGATGAGAGCTGGTAATAATCTTTGAAGAAAAACATGATGTCAATCCTTTCAGTTCTGCTATATAGTGGATATTTGTGTGTGTGTGTGTGGGGGGGGGGGGGGTAACGAATTGATAAGGCAATAAATAGTAGCATTTGTCCTTGCAAAATTGCTAATTATTTCCATTGATCACTATTAACAATTCTGGTTCTCTTCACCTACCCGGACATTTCTCCTCTTCACAAGACTCATATTCGCTAGGCGCGGTACCATGACATTGCGAGGGGTCGGCTTTACCCCCGGGCTCTCCGCAAAACACCACCCGCTTCTTTTGTCCCGCACCACACGTCTTTGAACACTGAAGATATTAGTGCAAATCCTCACGTTGTTTGTAGAAGAACAGTGAACGGATAATATCAAATACTTAACCCATTTATGTCTAGCGTCTAGAAAAAAGACATTGGCAAACAGCGTAGACCCAGATGGGACGCCGCATGATGCTGTAAGAATATTCTAAATATAGAAATTAATATACTAGACATCCCTAATTTTGGAAATAAATTGATCCAATCTAGAAGGATGGGAGAGTCCACTAGGCATAAATTGGTTAAAGAATCGCTCCCCAAATGATGATTTTACAGTAAGAGTAATGGAAACGTAACAATCCTCAATTCTCAGCAACGATCCATTTACAACGATACGATTAATAAAAAATCATCCACTAATGAAAGTTTAAAGAAGAAAATAAAACCGGCATGAGGGCATATGAAACAAACAGGATGACGAAAATACCAAGTAAGAAAACACGACACCTACAAAACAGATAACTCACCATTGACCAGGGCCCCGCGTTCCAGTCCAGGACACCACAGGAAGCCGTATGGCATGTGCGCGCGTTCCTCTCCACTCTCGCCTCTTGGCAGTGGCTGTCCGGTACAGGCGTGCTAAGCGGACCGTTTTGCCGAACACACTGGCCGTCCTGTATCTGGTATCCTTCACCACCACACGTAACTGAGCACACGCCCCAGGAGTCACCGGAACCGGAAGGTGCGTACCTTAAGAAGGGGTGTAAGTAACATGCACATGCTTACTTTGCGGATCTTTTAAGAGCATTATCATTGACGTCCGAAAGTTCTTACATCTGCAAATAACTAGTAGTTTAATTATCAACCATTAATACAAAGTTCGCAAATGTCGCCTTGCATAACATAATTATGTTCTTGCAAAATATTGTTCGAAAAGTGATACATTGCTTAAGAAAACAGAACTTATCTTTACATTTTAATATAAATGTTTTTTTACAGGACATTATTTCTATACTGATGCAATCGCGTTGTTGTTATCTCTTCAGTTATCTTAACATTTTAGTCAGTTTCATCGGAAGAAATTTAATAGAGTATTATTCAAACCAAACCTGTAGCACGATTCAATATAACATGGCCGTGATATATTGGCTGGCTTCGGCAGAGGACAATGTTCGTCTGCAATCGTTTCGTGACCTCCATTTTTCTCTGAGGTCACACAGACTGCAGTGCGGCGTTGACCGCCCTGCACCCCACAGGTAGCGTTACATTCACCCACGTTGGTCATCGACCAGGTGCTCCGAGTGCAGTTTAGGTTTTCGCATTTTCTAATGACATCCGGTTTCGTCAAATTAGCACAGAAGTATTCGTCGGTCACCTCCTCTTGTCCACCAAGATAGATTTGCATGCATTTCACGTTTCGCATTTGTTTTACGACATGCTCCTCTTGGCATGTTTTACGACATGCCGGCAACCAGGCGTCGTCTGTCCGCCATTCGAATGTGTGGCATGGAAATCGATTACATTCTCGAACTTCTTTTTGAACGTATTTTTGTGCGCAATTTTCATCGGAAATCACAGTTTCGGTGCCTTCTTTGACACAATCGTACGCCCGAGTTTGCGTACCCATATCGCCACATTTCTTAGAGCAGTTGCCCCAACGCTCCGAAGGTTGCCAGGCAAAACTTTCACAGGGCGGTAAATTACAGTTTTCAATAACGACTGGTTTCTCGATTTCAGCACAAAACTTGTCAGCCAGACTGGTTTCCCGATCGTCGTACGTCACATTTCTACATTGAGTCCGACGCTCCCTGACAGCTGATTGCCCGCACGTTTGACTGCAGTCCGACCATATATCCGACATTACCCACTTTAGCCTGTAGCAGTCCCTCCTGTTACACGCCCTACTTTCCGTCGTTTTTTCTTCGCTCCTGCAAAACCACGCACTCACGTCGCTTATTGGCTTATCGCCTATGTACTTCTTGCACACCAACTTCTGCAACTGCACTCCGTCAGTACCACAGCTTGCGTTGCAATCGTGCCAGGTATCTGTTGGTCTCCATTTATACGACAAACACGGTAGCCGGTTACACGCACGTGGTTCCTGAGGGCTTTTAAGATCGGAACAAAATCGGTTTTCCACCGTTTCTGGTTCTCGGTCTCCCGTCAGTTTCAGGCAGAAAAACAACTGATACTGTGTTCCAGACTCGCCGCAAGTTTGCGTGCACTCGCTCCAATCTGACGTCACATTCCATTTGAATAGCACCGCCGTGCATTCCATGCGATTGCAGGGCTCGTTGGAGATTGGCTCTTAATAAGGAAAATAACTTTTATTGGAAAGACAGTGTGTGTTTTTCTGCTGTGGATAAAAGGTAAACAATAAACTGACGGTTTCCTTTAACCCATTTATGCCGAGTGGACTGTCCCATCCTTCAAAATTGAATCAATTTATTTCCAAAATAATGGATTTCTAGTATATTTATTTCTATATTTAGAATATTTCTTACAGAAATTCCTTTAAGCAAACAGCGCAGACCCAAATGAGACGCCGCATCATGCGGCGTCTCATCTGGGTCTTCGCTGTTTGCCAAGGCCTTTTTTCTAGACGCTAGGCATAATTATGGGTTAACATGGTAAGGATGTGTATTAATGAACAACATATGTTGTCGAAAAACAATCATAATGCCTAAGAAGAAATTGTTTGTGATGGCGTGCCTGGTTCGGAAACGAAGCTTGGTAAGGAATATATCGAAAGAAGAAGTAAAAACGGTTTAAATGTACAAATATTAAACGATAAACGTTCAAAATTCTCCTAAGCGTCGATTTCTATTACACTGAAAACTCATTTACGTTTAACTTTAGTTAAAGGACGAATTATGCCAGAGGGCCTGAAAGGCCCAAAGTCGCTCACATGAGATAACAAGAAATTATTAGGACAAATCTTCTGACCAAGTTTCATGAAGATTGGACAATACATGTGGCCTCTAGAGTGACAACAAGGTTTAACTATAGCCATATATAGCCATATAAGAAAAAATGCCCCGCCCCGTGGTAGCAATGCTTTTCAACAAACCGGCATCTTTTTTTAACTCGTCCAAGATATTATTTGGATGAATCTTCTGACCGAGTTTCATGAAGATCGGACTATAAATGTGGTCTCTAGAGTGTTAACAAGATTTTACTATAGCCATATATCGCCGTATAAGGAAAATGCCCCGCCCCTTGGCAGCCATGTTTTTCAAGCAAACGTAACCATTTTCGAACTCATCCAAGATATCAATAAGAACACTCTTCTGGCCATATTTCATGAAGATTGGACAATAAATGTGGCCTCTAGAGTGTTAACAAGGTTTTACAAAAGCCATATATAGCCATATAAGGAAAAAATGCCCTGGTGGCCATGTTTTTAAAGAAACCAAAACCATTTTCGAACTCATCCAAGTAATCATTGGGACAAATCTTATGACCAAGTTTCATGAAGATCGGAAAATAAATGTGGCCTCTAGAGTGTTAACAAGGTTTTACTATAGCCATATAAGGAAAAATGCCCCGCCCACTGGCGGCCATGTTTTACAACTAAAGGGCATCATTTTTTAACTCGTCCAAGATATTAGTGGGATAAATCATCTGACCAAGTTTCATGAAGATTGGACAATAAATGTGGCCTTTAGAGTGTTAACAAGATTTTCTATAGACATATATAGCCATATAAGGAAAAATGCCCCGCCCCCTGGCGGCCATGTTTTTCAACCAACCGGCATCATTTTCAAAGTCGTCCAAGATATCATAAGAATGAATGTTCTGACCAAGTTTCATGTAGATTGGACAATAAATGTGGTCTCAACAAAGTTAAAGTGTTAACAAGATTTTACTATAGCCATATATATAGCCATATATGGAAAAATGCCACGCCCCTTGGCAGCCATGTTTTTTAAGCAAAGGTAACCATTTTCGAACTCATGCAAGATATCATTGAGACCAATCTTCTGACCAAATTTCATGAAGATTGGGCAATAAATGTGGCCTCTAGAGAGTTAACAAGGCAAATGTTGACGGCGCACGACGGATGACGGTTGACGCACGACGGACAAAAGGCGATCACAAAAGCTCACCATGAGCACGTTGTGCTCAGGTGAGCTAAAAAGCACAATGGTACCCGACCTGATATGTTCTGACAGTATATCCGGTCCACTGTGTCCCCGCTCTCTATCGACTCGCACTCGTACAACTGATAGTGGACGCCTTCCTTCCCACACGTGGCGGAGCACGCGCTGTAGTCACGGCGCATGCGCCATAGGTACCTGACACGCGCAGTAGATTTATAGTAGTGAAATACAATATTTGTACGAATAAGAATACGTGTATATTAATTGCAATTCTAAAGATATGGGATTGCGAGTCCCTCAAGTAGGGTTCTTCTTGGTTTCTAGAAAATTGTTTTGTGGACCTAAATATTTGAACATATTGCAGTATAAAGCCCCTACTCAGTTTCAAATTAAAATAAGCATGCACCAAAAGCTAATGTCGACTTCGTTCAAAGAATAACAACAGGATCTTAACGAGCTAATAAAGTAACGGCAACGTCACGGCCTTAATAAACCAACGCGGTAAGTAACCACCCAATCATTAGTTATAAAATGTAAATGAAACTAGTTTAAAACTTCCTTTTAAAAACAAAGAAATGCAGCTATCTCAAACAGCTGTGCGTATCCGTTAAACGACCACAATGAATGCACACGAGGATAAAATGACCTTTTTTTTACAAAATGAGTCGCGGTCTGAGAAAAATTGGGCATAATTAACGCGCATAAAGTGTCGTCCCAGATTAGCATGTGCAGTCCGCACAGGCTAATCAGGGATGACACAATCCGCCTAAATTGGATTTTTGCTAAGAAGAGACATGCACTCTTTTAAACGAAAAATGTCATAAACGCGGAAAGTGTCGTCCCTGATTAACCTGTGCGGACTGCACAGGTGAATCTGGGACGACATTTTACGCACATGCATTATGCCCAGTTTTCTTAGAATACGACTCAAATGTTCTTACTTCAGCGAATCGCAGTCAATCATTTCGCAGACGTGGTTTTTAGACTCGCGCCTTTCTATGACGTCACATAATTTGTCCTCGACCTTCACCTCCTTCTGTTTGTCCGTGCAGGCATAGACAATGTGTTGAACACCTTAATACAAACCATGTAAATATGTATACAAACTTCTAACATTATCAGAATCTTTGCAGTTTCTATATTTTTCATCTACACATGTAATATCTTTTGATTGAAGCAATTCCTTCTCGCTCTGGAAACTCTGTAACGTTTCATCACTTACATTTCATAACTGGGAGTTGTAATGAATTGTAATGCGATGAGCCGCGTTCCTGGAAAACTGGGCTTATTGAATCTGCGAACTGCAATGCTAATCTGGGATGACAGTTTTTTCACATGCACTAAGCAAAGTTGTTGTTTTTACCAAAGGCTATTCAATTTGATGTTTCCGCGCGTGCGGAATCTCACCTTTTCCGCACGTGACACTGCACGGGCTCCAGTCCTCAAACTTCCACGTGTATTTGCTCTTCTCCCATGTGAAGTCGTTATTGTCAATGGTGTAGGCGAAATCCAGGCTGGCCGGAATCTTCCAGTCCATGGGATAAACCTTCAACATATACGTTTTATTTTCATACCCTTTAGTATTTATTGCAAATTTAGTATGCCGGTTAGATAGGGGTTTGGCTTGACCGTATCAGGAACGATTCTACACATTGGGCGTAAAATTATAAAGATGCGTCAAATGCGACAAGTATAAAAGTTTCCATCGTATTCAAATGCCCAATTGTAAAGCGATTCGCTGGAAAGTAATCAAAAGCTGACAGTGTAGAAAGAAAGTTTGAGAGAAAAAAAAAACATACTAAAACACGTTTAATTATAAACGCAAACGCATTTAATCAAATGAAAGGATCGAAATTGGCTTCTCTTTTGTATTGGCTTCTGTGATAGTCTATATAATGGGAAATTCAATCTAATTTTTACTAATAGAACAAAGGAAGCTCAATACGAATTTCGGAATACACCTAAATCGTGTTAACTTGCGCAAACAGTATAATAATGTAAATTAAACTGGCTTACCAAAACATTAACATTCCTATGAACAGGCCCCTTTGTCGACAGCTTTTCGTGACCCTGATTGTTGGTGTACTCGAACCACGCCCCCTCGAGTACAAACGGGCGACTTCGACCCTGGGCGCCGTCACCGTTGAGTACGCGAGTATAGTAGCGTGTATCCTCAACAGCTGGGCGGAATAGAATACACTATTATTTTAAAATAACCTACCGTTTTCGTTTACGAAAAGCAAAACGATTAAATTATTGACCCTAAAAGGCATCAAATACAAATCTTGTTTTGTCATGCTTTATCAAAGTGAAAGTATTGTTAATGATATTTTGCTTGTGAAACAAAATCAAGCATTTCTGTGTTACTCAGAGATTCTCAGATCAAATAGATCACTCTGTATTAATAATGCTTGTTAACATAAACTCTTTAAAAAACGTACACAAATGAGAAAACAAATCAAAATAATAACAACGTTTTTGGATACAAGTTGGAGTTGTGCATGATCCCAAAGAGACACGCAACCGCTATTGCATTCTGCAGTGTGAATGTCATTTTCCAATCGTGAATCAAGTACAGCATATTCGTTAAAACACTGCATTTCACACATTCATCCTGCTTATCATTGAGTATAAACTGATTTCGTGTTCAATAAATTGTACAACGTACATATGAAGTGCGGCAGGGTGGCGGTCTCTTTGATGACGATGTCCCGGGCCCCTTCCGGCAGTACCATCACCCTCTCGTAATGGTCACCTCCCGCTTGAGGTAAGAGAGGTTATCATTAATTTTGACATATTTAGACCTATGTATTTTAGCTCTATTGCATCGAAAGCCTAAAATTTATTGAACCCTTCCCGATTTCGTTTCCTGCATAGAGCCAGTATTTGGTTTCCTTTAGAGGAGATATAAATAACGCCCACACAATGGGGAGTTGACGCACGACCTCCTTGGCGCTAGGCGAACACCATATCCACCACGCCACGGCGACCGCTAAAGTCATCGTTTTGCGGCCATAGAATAGTATATGCAGAGAAATAAGAATGCATTATATAAAGTAAGATTATGTTTATAATATATAGTTCGTCCATCGTGTGTTTTATTAATTCCAAGCAGGCATAACTATAATAAAAGACACGGTACGTTCTTCGTTTCCAAAATTTTAATGAATAATTTGTAAATGTATGAACAGAATGAAAAGTAAAATAGATTTTCAATCACACTTTACGCACATGCATTATGCCCATTTTTCTCATAACACGACTCATATTGAAAAATTGCAAACTGAAACAGTACGAGTTATTTCACCTGCACCATATTTGAATGTGCGATGCACATTTCCGGTCACAGTTTTGCAACTAGACCCGTTCCCTCGACACAACCCACACTTGTCAAGCTTCGCATCCGAACCGCGCACGCCATCACAGCCAACTGGCTGCAAATAATTAAATGTACCATTGGATATTTACTCATATGAAGCATAATAATACTTAAAACTGTTTCCATGTCTACTCTGTATTCCACTCTTATTACAATCAAATGAATTTACAGTACGTCGAATTTCCGGTAAATTCGCGTGTGCCTGTGTGTGCTTGTATTTCAAAGTAAATTTACACGTCCCCTGCGTCTTCACGCCTGCATGTATGTGCAAACCTGCTCATTTGAACATATTAGTGACACAATTAGTTTGAGTCAAAGTAGGTAACATTTACCACTGATAATTTCATTATGTGCTGTGTTATATATGGGGGTCCATACAGGTATATACAGTGTACGCATGCGTGTCGTACCACGCACTGTCCATCGATGCATATCTGGCCTGGATCGTCGTACGAACACGGAGTTCCGTTATCGACGAAAGCGTCGAACGTCACGACGTCGCTGCTACCGTCTGCTACACACGTCAGCTTGCAGCGGTCGGACTCTAAAGCCCAACACACATATATACATACCGTAATAACTCTTTGTTTTCGGACAGCCCTTTTTTAGCAAAAATAATATTTTTCGTGACTCTTAATTTTCGGACACACGAGTTTTCGTCCATAATTAATGTCTCTAAGTTTTCGGACAGTATATTTTACAGCGTTATTAAGCCAAATTTCAGTCCTGTTTTCGATATCTAATGACACTTCGATTAAGGGTTTTTACAACCAGATTAACATCTTAAAACATGGCAGGTGCATGCCCGAGGGCAACGGACCATTACATTTGCGTTATTGGGTAAATAACCTTGTAAGCTGGTATTAAACAATGGTTTCGCCCGATAGTATAATAAGCGTTATGACAATTACCATAGGTAGTGCCAATTAACAGTTCAATTATCTACCGAAATTGTACCACCCCTTCTCAGTAAAATAACTGTGACAAATACTAAACGCTTCAAAGTGGGATGCACCCTAGTGCAAGTTTTACGAACAATGGAAGGAGTTAGACAACAATTATCGGAAATGACCAAGCAAAGAATTCATAGTTTGCTTTTTTAATGCGTTAATTACAGGTTCATACTAGCGAGTATCGGTACATCACATGCTCATCTTTGAACTCGTTGGTTAAAGTACAACCTTGCAGTAACTTTCTGTCAAATAAATAAAGCATTTAAAATTATTTAAAATGCAGTGCAAAAATATATAACTGTAATTTATACTATACGGCATGGTATTTTACAAGCGCGTGCTATTACCGGTAGGCGTTGATACAATTGACGCTTTTTTTCGGACACTTAAATTTTCGACTCTAAGTTTTCGACACCTGTATTTTGTGAATATTTTTTCGTATCTAAGTTTTCGGACACGACAAAATTTAATTAGTTTTAAGTGTCCGAAAACATAGAGCAATTACGGTACACACACTTTCCGCTTTCATGGATTATTTCATTAAAATAAAGTATCGTCTAAGCGAAAATCCTGTCCAGGCGGAAAGTGTTGCAGACTGCACTTGCTTATCTGGGTCGACAATTTACGCACATGCATTAAGCTCCGTTTTCACAAGGAGAGGCTATTTTTTTTAAAGTTTTGATATACAAGTACCAGTTTTGGTGTTTTGCATGCATTTCGATCATGTTCTCCTTGCTACTGTTTACTCTATACAATACATCAAATAATGCTCGGTAATAATTTATATTCCTTGATCCGACTACTCAGCCACATTAATCTGAAGCATAGTAAAGATTATAGAGATTATAGTATATCATGTACAATCAAGGTGGTCTCAATTCCTAAAAAAAGCACATTCCTGCTTCTCCTGCTAGTATTAGTGTTGATGAAAATATATATGATGCTGATGGTGCTTATGAACATAATTATACAATTTTATTATATACCTGTTTAATGCTTTTAACAAAATACAGGTTGTATCAATCGTTGAAATAAAAAATCCCGTATTACGCTACTCGCTGTTTCCAATTTCGTATTACCATACTAGCCGGACTACTTCGACCCCTTTAATGACGTCACATTACACGCACCGAAAATAGAAATATTTAATATTACGAAATATATTACGTAGTACATCGTGTGACGTCATTTCTGTGACAAAACACAACAGTTTTATGTCGGACGTGGTGTTTTTTAACAGTAAACTATGTGTTATAAACGTATTTTGGAGTGTGTGTTTATCATGCATAATTGTATATTTCGATATGAATACAATAAAATAGTTTGGTTTAAACTGAGTTTCGATAAAGACATGGAAGATAGAAGTGGAAGTGGATATCGTTTAAACATTTTTGTTATAAACATCGGATTAAAGTTGTCAACTTAATTGTTATAAAAATTGGATTAACGATGGCAATAAGGTAAGCGTGTCGGAAACCTGTGTTTTCCCGGTTCGAATAATTACACGTTAATTTACATAAACTGTATTCATACGCGTCTTAAATAAACTATGGCGTACCGTTTTAGTCATTGTTTTGTCAGTTTTGTTAAAGTAAAAAATACATTTGTTAACTGTTTTCGTTAGTTGTTGTATATAATACAAGGAATATTACGCTAGTCAATTGTTCCAAGAGTTTGTATCACTCTCGTGGCTTGTGCTATTTCGCATCACACTCGAGGCTCCGCCTCTCGTGTGCTATGTCATCACACAAGCAACTCGAGTGATACAAACTCTTGGAACAATTGACTAGCGTAATATTCCGTATATATTGACCAGTGTCAAGCAAAAGGTTTATGTTTCATCAGACTATACACTCAATGATTGAGCATGCTAGAATGGTTTATACCTTTAGTGATTTGGTACGGTCTCCAGGTACGTGTTTGTCCTTTCACTGGCACGGCATCCATCGCTGTGCACTGTGCGGCTCGCTGGTCGTAGTATTCCGTGCACTCCTGTAATATACCCTCAGAACTACTGCATCCGGCTTTAGCACGATTACAAATAGCAACGCGCTGGTGCGTTTTTTTAAACTGCACACAATAGTAACGTGTCGATCGATTCGAAGGTTATTTCAATATTGCTTTTTATGAATATGAATTAATATATACATTTGTGAACCATTCCGTTTGTTGATCATTCAATTCGACAATTTGACAGGTGGATACATTATAAATGTGAGTCTTGCTTTACGAAAACGGGGCTTAATTTATGTTTTATATTTAATTAATATTTAAGTGTCGTCACAGATTACCCTGGGTAGTACGCACGGGCTTATCAGGGTCGACACTCCGCTTTTATGGAATTTAAATGAAGTTTCTTCGAAACGAAAATTCAGTCTATATGTAACGTGTAGTCCCTGATTATCTGTGGCAGTTATTTTCGCATATGCATTAAGCCCCGTTTTCCCAGAGCAAGGCTTATACATGTTTTATGTGTTACAAACCTGAGCAATGCAAGTGTCCGTGTTATCGCTTTCACCGTCACATTCTTTGCCCCCGAAATCTGGTCTGAAATGCATAATGTTCAATCTTAAACGGACGACCAATATTACTGTATATCAAAATGAATTGGACATAATATTACCAATGTTCAACATTTGTTTGCGATCAATTAAATGCAGCGCTATCTTAAGTACACTGTTTGAAATACTTAAGCGATCAATTTCAGATATCAATGGGGTTGAGTACTTATGGACGTGAAATAGAAAACTTCAGCACCAATTTTCCCGATCGTCATTCTGACAATATGAACGCTTAACATACCGATGAGCCTCGCTCTGGGAAAATGGGCCTTATGTCGTCCGCGCAGGCTTATCAGGGACAATTCTTTACGCCTTAACTTGATTTGTACTTAAAAAAAGTCTACGATTACAATCGAAGCGGAAAGTATCGTTCCTGATTAGCCTGCGAGGACTGCATATGCACATGCATTAAACCACGTGTTCTCAAAGCGAGGCTCCAATCTTTTTAGTGAAGTCCTCATGTCAAGCCTACTTTGGGTTGGTACAGACTCGGGACCGCCGCTTGAAGCCGATGTTGCACTGAGCGGAGCAGTTGCTCCACCCGGACCAGGCACTCCAGCCGCCTTGAACCGGCGACTCGTTACCACGGTAACCGCACGCACCCGACTGACAGTACCACTGCGGGAAAGAATATAACATGTACCGATATGTCTTACTTTTCACGCACACATTGAAATACAGTATATACTGTACCGTAACGAGCTAGCATGACAGAACCAGCGCGGGTAACCCCGATTTACACATGTGCATAAAGGATTACAATTTTCTTAAACGATGAAGAAAATGATCCGATTCCATGCATGCTAAGTCGAAGAGAATACCATTTGATGTTTAAAGTAGATCATTTGAAAATTTAATCTCCCCCATAAAATAATATTGTAAGAGTCATTTTAAATTAAAAAAAAAGTTTTTTTCGAATATTTTATAACACAGGAAATGACATCACATGAGAGGTGGGTCCGCACTGAGTCCCGTCTAAGGGCACGACGTTCTTTGTTTTGCACGAGTATGCCCGTGTAGCATCGTCGCACCACATTTGACCACAGGGGTCGATATTGCCAAACTGAAAGAAATCAAAGCACTGATAACGTAACAATAGTTTTTCGCGAATACACGATGACAATTTATTAATAAACCCCTTACTGCCATACACCAACAGACTAAAAGCAAAACTTAACAATCGTACCTATTGCAATTTTAACATCGTCATTAAAACTAATGTCATCTCAAATGTAATTCATCACCTTGCTTGAAACATCATTGACAAATATAATTATGTACAACAACAACAACGACGACGACAACGATAACGATAATTTGATCACAAAAAGTACTCACGATTTTACAGAATGTCGCCCTCTCCCCAAACTCAACCCGGCACTGTTGGTCCAGGGACCAACCCCGACCCAGGGGCGATGGCAGCGTCTCCTTGACAACCGTATGCGGGTTGTTGTTCAAGCAGGTCAGATACCTTACAGGAAAGTATTGCGGCAGATTTAATACAAGTATTCTGAATTGATGTAGTTTATTAAATAGTGAGTGTTTGTATCTTCAGTAAGACTTTTAACTTGTTAGAGCTCCAGTACACAGAAAATAATCTTAAGCAGTTAAAAAGAATGTAAGTTCTATTTAAAATAGACGACGTTAATTTAATTGAAAACTATTTCGTTAAAAAGAAATTAATATATTGAAGTCTAGGTTCGAAAACGTATGGTACGGACTGAACATACATACGCTATGCTATGGTATGAACCGCATACACTCAAGAGGTGCTTGGAACAAACAACAAATATATTTACTCCACAGCTGCTTGGTACTAACGGAGTAAACCCATTACCAGAATGCTCATGTCTACCGTTAATGATATCTTACGGTAGAACCTCGAGCATCTTGGTCTTGCTACATCCGGACCACCAATAGTGGTTGAAGGAGGACTGCACGACAGTGGCCATGATGCTGGTAGTGTACGCCTGTCCGTAGCACGTGTTTCCGTGCCCGTCGTGCCAGAGCCCAAACCTAAAGACGTACATTCAAGTGGTTACAAAATATGAGACGATAAGGTTATGCGTTATGAGAGGATTGGATGTGGATACGGTAACGTGGCTATTTACGATATGAGGTTATTGTACATCATTGTGACGTACGTTCAAGAAGTTATACCGTTCTACGATGAGATGATTGGAGCCTTGTTCTGAGTAAACTGGGCTTAATGCATGTGTGTAAAGTGTCATCCCAGATTAGCCTGTGCAGTCCGAACAGGCTAATCATGGACGACACTTTCCGCCTTAACGTGATTTTTGGTAAGGAGTGACTTCAATGAAACTCAAAATGCCATAAAAGCGGAAAGTGTCGTCCCTGATTAGCCTGTGCGGATTGCACAGGCTTATCTTGGACGACACTTTACGCACATGCATTAAGCCCAGTTTTCTCAGAACACGGCTCATTGAATATCAGGCAGGCGTAAGTTGAAGTGCTTATAAAGTTATGTGATGAGAGGATTGAGTATCAGAAGGGCGCGCGTTGAAGTTGTTTTTGGTTTTATATGACATGAGAGTATCGATATCAGGGTGGCACACGATAAATTTGTTAAAACTGTATACGACATGAGATGATAGATATCAGGAATGCATGCATTGAAGTGGTTATACGAATATACGATATGATAGGATAGATATCACGAATGAGAGCAGTTCAGTGGTTTCAATAGTATACTATATGAAAGGATAGCTATAAGGACGTCGTACAGGTTCAATATTATGCAAAGTGTGCGTCTACACCTATGCGATCATAGAGGCTTTTCACTTTCACGAACATCTCGTACGCGATTGTCATAGCACATGTTACTTACACGTGCGCCATCTCGTGCGCGATCACAAAGGCGCTCGTAAATCCGTCATCCTTCACAAGGGCGCAGTTGCGCATCGGAATACAGAGACCCGTGATGGGGGCGTACCCTGGAACACACGGACTAATTGTTTTAACTTTTAAGAGAATTAAAATGTCAATACACAGATACATACATAACTACAATGTCACTGTATTCAATTTATAATTTCCTTGTAATTGCATACACCAATATTATGTGGCAATCAAAGAAGTACAATGCGCTCAATTGCAAGCAACCTCGTAGAACTGGGATTTAACGCTGATATTTCGACAAAAGCTTCATAATAAAATTAACGTACCCCAAACGTTAATCTTCCAACGAAGTCCCCAGTTAAATGCACTTAAATGTTGCAGACACACATAGGATTCATGCAACAACCACGCAAAGAATGGTTGCGCTCTCTACATTGCGTTTAAACCAGCAGAGAGAATAGACTCTTTAGATATAGGCAATACGTTCGACCACAGAGGGATACACAATTATTTAGTGTAATTAAACCAAACATAAATCCAATCTAGGTCACATAACCCCAAACCGGAACTCCTGTTTGCAGGGTTACATGCAGTCAACTTGATACTTAGCACACATTGTTCGGTACATGCTGCCTAGGATTTGTAAAATACATTACAAATGGTATGTTTTGTTATCAAATTGAAGGTATATTTGAAAGCAATAAGAAAAAACGCCATTTTTGTGCTCTACTTTTCTGTTGATGGTTCCCGGCTCTGAAAGTAGGCCATACTATTTGAGCCCAAAATGGCCGCCTCCATAGCTTTCAAAACCGGTTTGCCTATTCTAAGGTAAATATTTTGAGTTACAACGCATAGAATTTATTGACATACATTTTTGTCAAAAGATTATGCATTTATCTTTCTAATGATGTATGATGATATAGTGGCTATGCGCTTGATCATGGTAAAAATTGATATCGAACTTCAACTATTTTATATGTAATCTAGAAGGAAATTAATTGCGTATGCGTAACCTCTACTTTCCTTTCAAAAATGATTCCAAGTGATTAGAACCGCGATACAGTTTAGACTGGCCTACCTGCCGGAGTAAACTTGTGCCGAGTGAGAAGTACTGCAACGTCATGATTGGTCCCCGTGCCTGCTCCTCTATGCGCCTGCGCACTGACCCAGTGACAAAACCGGTCCACAGTTCCCTGAGGGTCGCTCACAATCACCACGGATTTTTCCTTTAAGCAAAGAACAGAACTAAAATAAAAAAAAATTATAATTTAAATATAGTTATTTTAGTTCGATTGGGTCGAAAGCCTTTAATAGAATAATTGAACAACTTATTCGAGTCGAAAGCTAAAATTATGATAATTTATCCTGACTAAAACATGTCAAGGTTGAAAGCAAAAACTTAAACGTTGAATGATATCATTCAACGCATGATGTACGGTAAGCGTGTTTGCTGTAATCAATAATTTTATATACGCCATTTCAACAAATGGCGGCCTCATTCATCATAAAAAGTAACTTCCCCTGCAATCTCTTTTCAAGAGCGTTTACAGCATGCACATATTTACATAAGAACAGCCAATCAGAATTCGCGAGTCAAAAATGAGATTTTTCTCAAGATGGCGGCCTGACACTATCAACACATTCGATTTTTTTGATTTTAACGGACAATAAACATGCGAAAAAAGCTACAAATTTAAAGACCAAAGTTTAATAAAGTATGTTTATATCGATTCATGGTACTATATATATATAAAATATATATATAATGTATCAACTTGAATAATAGAATCACTCAAAAGTATATACCAAGTAAGAATGAATAAACATTAAGAATGCTGGTATCTCATTTATTTCGTGTACGTAAAAACATGTTTAATATGGAGAACACACAATTAAGAAGACCGACCGACCGTCCGTGGCTAGGATAGGCGGACAGGCACACTGACTGATTCGTATACACATTAACACAAGCACACACACGCGCACGAAAACACCGGTAATATATAACCGTATTGCAAAAGGTAATTTACAACAGAATAACGCTATACATACCGAGGCCTTTTCCATGTACATGATCTTCACGGTGACCACTTCAATGTTGACCCCAAGACTTGCGTCGTGATACACCGTGTTCACCTGACCGATGCAAATAAAAACTAGATCTGTGTCACAAAAGTAACGACCATTACCCCAACGGTCAAGGTAAAATAATGCCAATACCCCCGACTCTTTGTGGCCTTTGTTTAAGGGCAAATAACTCTTGAATGTGTGGATCACTTATATTGAAAAGGTTTCTTGCGTATCTCCAATTCATAATTATTGCGTATTTCAAGTTTTAATTAAATAGCTTGAAAAGTATGGAAGTTTTTTTCGCTACACAAAGTAATAACATTTTATGACGACTGACCGACGGGCCAAGTGATTCCAATAATGAATATCCCCACTCTAGGGGGGTTTAAAATATTTGTATCCGGTATATTAATTTACAAATGCCAATTTTACTGTGTCTCATCAAACAACCACGCCATCAACCGTCACATGATTTAATGTGTCAATTAAAAGTTATCAGTATGACCACTTACAATGTTCATAAGAGTGAGTATGTACGTCTTCACTTTCTCTATCCCGATGAAGTCTGCCACCGTCGTATCGACGACGACCAACACCTCTAGGTACTTGGTGAACTCCGTCGGCGCAGCACGTCGGCGACTAAAAGCGACGTGTGTTCATTTGATGAGATATATGCATTACGATCTGAGATTAATTTTTGTTAAAATAGTTCGGAATTGGGTCATGCAGATTATGTGTTGTTGTTTTTTTTTACAAATAAATTAAGAAAAAAATTCGGAACCGACAAGACCGTCTGGTTTACACGATAATTTGTTAAAGCAGGATTCGCTAAAACCAGGTTTCAATGTTCGAACGAAGAAACCTGAATTTGTGACATTAGTTGAAGAAATACATCTTAAACGCCATTTGGTAAATGGAGCGGGAAGGTGAAGGCAACAACGTAGCAATACTATTTATACACTCATCAGTTTAGAAATCGAAACAAACAAACAAAATAATAATTTAACTGATCGCAACTAAAGGTTTGATCGTGATCCGGCTCATTTATCAGTGTATTTTAGGAACTATCGTGCCATTTGTTCACAGACGAGAATTGTATGTATTGCACTTTAGCCGCACACAATATATATCTTCATGTATAAATTACCGTTTATATTACTTTAACAGCATACGATCTAGTTATATTAACATTATAACGCCGACCAGTTTTTGAATACCTAAGCAAACTGATATCTTACTGTTGTGCCAAATTTAAAATTTAGCACATTGCATATGCATATTTTAACATCCTATATATTATAACCAGGCACTCAATGAAACCCACCGAATGTGTCGGTCGACAACAGCAGCCGGTGGTGGGGCTGACTTCC
Source organism: Dreissena polymorpha (assembly GCF_020536995.1). Classification (NCBI taxonomy): domain Eukaryota; kingdom Metazoa; phylum Mollusca; class Bivalvia; order Myida; family Dreissenidae; genus Dreissena; species Dreissena polymorpha. Next base: position 87,411,614 of record NC_068356.1, read on the forward strand.
CCTGACTCTCAAGCACGTGCTCGCCCAACTCTCCTGGCCCGGGGTGTCCGAGAGGCTCCACGGATAATCCTTCTTCCGGAAGTTGTATAAATCCGATCTGTATCGGTTAACACGAATATGCGTACAGTTGTATAAAAAATAACCTGTATCGTTTTACATGCAATATGCGTAAACTTGTACTAAACAACGATATGTACCATTATACACGCAATATGCGTGCAGTTTAGAAGACGACATTAGGACGAAATTATGCAATTTCGGAAATGCAAATTAGAACAAATGTGGGTTTAATCATTTTATTACAAGTTATACGACGCACAACTTTTCTTACTGATGAAATACCATTTAGTGCGTGGTTTTAATGATAAAGGATAACAGACTGTATGCTATCGATTTTCAACGGAATTCCTGCATACCCAATTATACTACAATTATTTAATTATACGCACAAAACCGTTCTTTGATTCCTGAATGGCCACAAAGCTGAATTTCCGCCCTATTACAGAGCCTTGATAAAATACTGAATCATCTTGCAGCAACTCGGCCGCCGTAACGTTATCTTCCTCCTGGATTTCTATCACCGAAACGGAAGTGACAATGTCATGGCGCTCCAGACGCATACGCAATGGTATATTCCGCCATTTTAAAACGAGGACTATCGAATTATTTGCTGTGTTGTCTGAAATGACTTTTGGAATGTGGACTTCTCTGTGGGTTTGGGAAGCCGGGCTAGCATTTGCTGAAAGCGTGAGAATTTCTCTGAGAGTGAAGTGTAATTAAAATTTAAGCCAATCCGTTAATGATGTGGTTATTCGCTTGGAAATAAACAAAACGTTTAATCGATTAACAAAATGGTGTAGATAACTAAACGAATTTTTAATTGCCAGATTTATTGATACAATGCATGCCGTTATGAAAGAAACGGGTCCCTTAATTCTGAATTAAGGCAAACTATGAAACCATTAAATGTACATTTTGACGAAGGTACATATACATGTATTTTCAATATGAATTATTTCAATTATGATCTCGAAAGATTTGAACTAATGTTATGTGTTCAAAGCAACAGAACAATGCTATATTCAGACAGAAATCTAGAGTATTAACACACTTCGTCTATGTTTCAGTTAGCCTTACCACTAAACCAAAGCCTGTGGGATTCTTTTCTTTTATGGATAGTTAATGATGACGATAACATGTCCTGCTCTTAAATTACCAAGCTTTCGAACACGAACTCATACCTTGTTCTGCTACTCCCGAAAGCTGGAAACCAGAAATGTATTGCCATTTTGACAGTCAACATATGTACAAACGCGATAATAGTTAAAACAACATAATAATAAATACAAAAAGAGTGGTATATATTTATATCTATTTGTAAATAATATGATATGAAGTGAAAAGTATAATAATATGTACCGGTAGCTCTGGATACACCAAGAATCTCAGAGAATTAGTATTCAGCATGTTACATGAAACAGTTGCAAAACGTACCGAAATGCCTCCCCGACAGTATTTTGAGCAATTATCATAATTCTTATGAAGCACATGTTAATATCAGAACCAGGCAGTCTACTTGTCAGGTTCTGAAGTGCTCATGCGTCTAGCGCTCATTTGCTGGTTTTAATTAAACTGAAATTTATGAACTGAAATTTATGAACTGAAATATATTAACTGAAATTTATGAAAATAAGACACAGCATGCTGTTTTTGTAGTTGTTTACCAGCACATTTTTTGCCTATTGTAAGGCATGTATCAATTATAACGGTTTAATTGCACTGTATAAAATTGTATAACCTACGTATGTACATCCCATGTATTGTTTATTTAACTATAAACGTGCGTTAAAAATAAAAGTTTAGATTACATGATGTTTTGTTATATTTTGTTGAAGATATGGACACGCAATAAACGCCCATACATTGTCAAACGAAATATTGTTGTGTACTTACAAGAACAGTGACACAAACTCCGAATATAACGCAAGGAAAAGTATCCATCGCACACTTCAGCCGGAACAAATAGTGTGCGATGGATTGCTTTGGAAAATATCGGGTGGAAACGTTTTGTTCCGATTTTTTTCCCGACCAAGCACGGAAATCACTTCGGCTTTGCGTTCGGTTAACCTCGCACATGTCTGGTGCTTGGATCGGAAAGTTTGCCATTTACTGATCATTCACTTCAAAACGCTGTCTACAGGTGGTAATAAAACACTTTCTTGTTCTCACGGATAGTAAACGAAAAAGTAGCGCGATTAAAAGATTTTATGATGGCAACAAACGATGCGTGCTGCTTGTTGACTGTTGCGTCTGCTTTTGAGGAACAGTTAACGAGGTGAAAGTCAGATAAGTCAGTGGAATGAGCAATTTGTTGAATTAACGTCGACAGTTTCAACTGTGAGAGCGAACGTAACTAGAACAGAACTAAACACATGTTCTCATTGTAGCCTGTTTTCCTTGAAACGTTTAAAGGGATTTGTACACATACTTCTTGAAAAAAGCATTACTAAAGAAACACAATATGGAGACAATAGTTTCTGAAAATATTTTATAAAGACGCATTTGTTATAATTTTAATAAAGATATTAATGTAAATAACATGTTTCCTTGGAAATGACTTCATATTGTCTTAGTTTCAACACTTTGATCTTTCAAGAAAGGCTTTTACAGGAGCGCACTTCTGATGTAAGGATTTATGCAAATTATCGTACACGGTTTATATACAGATGAAATGTTAAATTCTTAAATAAATGCTTTTGTTTAAAGTTAAAACTACTATAAGGGACATACTTGTGGATATGTCAGAGCCTGGTTGATTTCAATAAATTAACAATGTATTAAGTTTGGCAAATATCTGTTTGTAAGAAAATCATGAACCGTTACTAAACCCTTTACATGTACGTGTAATAAGAACTCTTTGCACGGTATAAGGTGTACATGTGGTATACATTTTAATATTCATGGCATTTTTGCATATTTTATCCAAATGTCAAAAGCTGCAATAATACACACACACACACACACACACACACACACACAAATCACAAGTTTACCTTTTAAGCTCACCTGAGCACAACGTGCTCATGGTGAGCTATTGTGATCGCCTTTTGTCCGTCGTGCGTCGTCAACATTTACCTTGTTAACACTCTAGAGGCCACATTTATTGTCCAATCTTCATGACACTTACTCAGAACACGTGTCCTAATAATATCTTGGACGAGTTCGAAAATGGTTCCGGTTGATTGAAAAACATGGCCGCCAGGGGGCGTGGAAGTTTTCCTTATATGGCTATAGTTAAGCCTTGTTAACACTCTAGAAGTCACATTTATTGTCCGATCTTCATGAAACTTTGTCAGAACATGTGTCCCAATAATATCTTGGACGAGTTCGAAAATGGTTTCGGTTGGTTGCAAAACATGGCCGCCAGGGGGCGTGGCAGTTTTCCTTATATGGCTATAGTAAAACCTTGTTAACACTCTAGAAGTCACATTTGTAGTCCAATCTTCATGAAACTTTGTCAGAACATGTGTGCCAATAATATCTTGTACGAGTTTGAAAATGGTTTCGGTTGGTTGAAAAACATGGCCGCCAGGGGGCGTGGCAGTTTTCCTTATATGGCTATGATAAAACCTTGTTAACACTCTAGAAGTCACATTTTAAGTCCAATCTTCATGAAACTTGGTCAAAACATGTGTCCCAATAATATCTTGGACGAGTTCAAAAATGGTTCCAGTTGAATGAAAAACATGGCCGCTATGGGGCGGGGCAATTTTCCTTATATGGCTTTACTGTATGGTAAAACCTTGTTAACACTCTAGAAGTCACATTTGTGGTCCAATGCTCATGAAACTTGGTCAGAATATTTGAAGTAATATATCTGGGCTTAGTTCAAAAATGGTTGAGATCAGTTAAAAAACATGGCCGCAAGGGGCGTGGCATTTTTCATTAAATGGCTATTTAATACAAAACCTTGTTAACACTCTAAAAGTCACATTTATTATCCAATCTTTATGAAACTTGATGTGAACATTTGTTCTAACAATAGCTTGAGTGAGTTTGAAAATGGTTATGGTTTGTTGAAAAACATGGCCGCCAGGGGGGGGGGGGGCAGTTGTCCTTATATGGCTTTAGTGAAAACTTGTTGACACTATATTAGCCACATTTATTGGCCAATCTTCATGAAACCGGCAGAACATTTGTCCCATTGAAATTTTGCCAGAGATTGAAGCTGGGTCATATGAGCTAAAAACTGCAACAAGGTCAAATATAAAAAAAAAACATGTTAAAAGTCACTTTTTTGGTCCAAAATAATCTTCATGAATCAGCTTGCATTTTTTTCATAATAGTCTAGTTCCTTTGGCTTTCAGGTGAGCGCCTTAGGGCCTGATGGCCCTCTTGTTTATTACTTGTATAGCGCTCTGTGAAGTAGCCTTTACACCTTTCCCCTTTCCAGCCACTGACGTTTTATCTGGAAAACATGTTCCAAGGTTGCTTTATATGTGTTATCTATGATAGGGCCTACAGACAGACGTTTATCTATATCATGTTAATAATCACGAGCAAGAGTATATTTATAAATATGTATTAAGTATAGTGTATCAAATTATGTTAAACCATGCACAAGGACAGTCGATGACCGAAATAAAAATGTCAATTGGAATGGAATAATCCCAGTGCCTTATTGCTTTGTGGGTATTTGTTAAAATGCGATCACGAACATTTTACTTGGTACAAACACTGAATCGAACATATTTTAAAGTACGAAATAGAATTTACTTTACTGAAGCCCTGTTTCGACAACCGAATAATATTGACTTCAATCCAAAACTCAATTTTCTTGCAATCCCTAGCATAACTCACTACAATACTGACACAATTACATATAATTAGTTGATAACTATAACATTTACTTAGTTTCCACTCAAAATGAATTCCTTATTACAGAACAATCTTAGCCGTGCTCTGTGAAAAGGGTGTTTAATTCATAAGAGTAAAGTGTCGTCCCACATTAGCCTGTGCAGTACGCAAAGGCTAATCTGGGACGACACTTTCCGCCTAAACTTGATTTTTGATAAGAAGAGACTTTCTTGAAACGAAAAATATCCTAGAAGTGGAAAGTGTCGTCCTTGATTAGCCTGTGCGGACTGCACAAGCTAATCTGTGACGACACTTTATGCACATGCATTAAACCCACTTTTCAAAGATCACGGCTAAATATCTTGGTCTTCGTCCCATTGAGAACCTGAAATACTAAAACCAACCCAAACAAGTTACATCATGCAGTCCTAGATTACCCATAAGGAAGAGTATGCAACTCCCTATGGGCCCCGCGACATTTAGGGGTACGTTGCGACCGTCACAAAATAACTTCTCCTTTAATGCTTTCCCGGGTGTCATCACAATCTAGAACAAGTAATCTAGAGTCAATTACCGAAACCAGAACAACGTCGCGACACGAGGTGCTGTAATCTGACTATGTTCATGTGACTAGATTAGGCCTTGTTACCCTCTATAAAAACTTTAAATCTATCATTTGTCGCTATACCGTTGGCAACCTATTACAGATGGTTGTCACATACTGGCCCCTTGTGGCCGGGGCCCTTTTGGGCTTTGCGACCCGAGGCCTGGGGAACAGGGTGATATGTAACCCAAACCCTTCGAGTTCGATGAGCTTCTATGACTTTAATGCCACGAATATTTACGGAAACGAGACGATACAGTTTTCGATGTACCAAGGTAGTGTGCTGGCCATTATAAATTTGGTGAGTTTTTGTTTTTTTCTTTTCATTTTCTTCTTTTTTTCAGCTAAGTGTTCTAAGCGGAAATTAATTTTAATCTATACCATTAAACATGCGTCTTGTATACTGTTTTGGTCATGCAATAAGTACAACCATTAGTATCTTTTACTATAATTTTATATTTCCATGCAAACAAGTTGTAAACATGTTTATTGACGGAGATTAACACATTATAACCCAGAACATTTTGAAGACAAGTTACGAACTGATGTGTATGTGCATATGGGCAATGCTTTGTGAAAAGGGGTTAAAGGCCTGTGCGTAAAGTATCGTCCCAGATTAGATTGTGCTAAGAAGAGACTTACTTCAAACAGTAAATATCATACAAGCGGAAAGTGTCGTCCCTGATTAGCCTGTAGGGACTGCACAGGCTAATATGCGATGACGCTTAAGGCACATGCATTAAACCCAGTGTCCTCAGAACATGACCCCATATATGCACATGGTATTTATAACGCATGTTAGTAATTCATGTTTGTTTGTCGGCTTGTAAACAACAGTTTTGAATTATGTTTAAACGTCAATACAACAATCATAACTTTTTGCATTGCATATATTTGACTCAAAACAGAACAAATGGTAAATACCTATAGTAATTTGCAAATATAATGCAAGTAATTCTACTTCCGTTCACTTTTACGAGCCGCTTATAGTAAAAGTAGTTTAAACGACTTATTTTGTGTCTAAAAGTATGAGTATAAATCAAAATAATGCATCAGTATATTATTTTGTTCAGGTCAGCAGGGACTGTATAATGTAGAATACACAACTGTATAATTGATACTATGTCTATAGAAACTTCTATATACTCTATGTATACTCTATTCGCTATTCCAATGCTATGTAAATGATTGCTAATATTTCCATCATTATTCCTCTCTGCCAGGCCACCTACTGAGGTGGAACCACGCCCCACTACATGGGGATGAACGCATTGTGGACGGAATTCTCGAGCTCGGGCTTCCAGGTGCTCGGATTCCCATCCAACGTTTTTAATCTGGTGAGTTGTCAATCTTATTAATTGACCCGCGTTTTGAGAAAACTGTGCATAATGCATGTGCGTAAAGTGTCGTCCCAGATTAGCCTGTGCAGTCCGCACAGGTTAATCAGGGACGACACTTTCCGCTTGTATGGTATTTTTCGTTTAAAAAGAAGTCTTTTCTACACGAAAATCCATGTAAATGCGGAAAGTGTCGTCCCTGATTAGCCAGTTTTCTCAGAACACGACTCAATTGGAGACTTAGTGCATACCGCTCTCTAATTCAATCTAAACATACTCCTCGATTTTGTTTAAATCGATCTATTATCAAATTCTTCTTTGTTAATGTTTTTAACCGTTAAAATCGCATACTGTATTCTCTATATCCGCCGTCTTCAAAAAGCCCCCCAAAGGTTTGATACCTTTTACAAAATATTTTCATCCAGTCTTATTACTTTTTCCGACAATCTCATTCTGATATTGACAGCGGACGATTTCAGGCTCGAACATAAACGACATGTGAAGAATTTATTAAACAGTTATGTGTGTGTTTATGTTGTTTTTCATGAAGGGATATTTTTCGTGGACAACATCATGAATTCCCCTTTAAGAGACACGCATGCTAAATTCGCCCTTGTAAGACAATCGTGCTTGATATCAGCGGAAGATATGTATACGGATAGTTTGTTTTCGTCTTAAGTCTTACACCTCTGTACTTCGGTTACTGTTGTTAATCGAGTAAACGATTGTTAAAATGTACAGCTTATCATACATATAATCATGTTTGAAATGGAGATACGTTATCTTTGATCAAGTCGTACAGTGGGTATTCCTAACAGTATGTCATTCAGAAAGAAATTCAGATCTGCACTTATCGTAATCTACATTGTATTTACAATTTGAATAAATGAGGGTCAAATGTTACAGGTCATACACAAATATTTGTTTAAGAACCAACTATTAAAAGGCATATATTGCGATGAGTTAAATAATTATTTTGTCACTCTTATATAAAAACAACACAATTATAGTAAACACGACAATTCTACTATTTACAGCAAGAGCCGTCGAAAACTGCCGACGAGCTCCTTAACGGCATCAAGTACGTGCGGCCGGGCGGTGGCTACGTGCCGATGTTCCAGATGTTCCAGAAGATTGACGTCAACGGCGCGAACGAGCACGCGCTCTACACCTACCTCAAGGTACGTATTTCCGATGTAAGCCGGAAATGTGTCGGGAACGTTCGATACGGTGACTGTAGGTTACGTCATAATAAGTGTATGACAGTGTTCCAATTATATCGACGTTTACCCTTTCGATTACCATTTTATTAAGAAGTAATAATAAACATCTGAATTTCAGGAAAGATCCCCACTACTCCGTCTAAAGAATCAAGGGTTCGAGTAAAATTATGATTTTCACATGAATATGTGTTTTTCAACTTTATTTGTTTATCGTGTAATCATCAGAGACGCCACGTTTTTGACCACTGATTATGGCGCACCAATCTAATCCGCTCTGGATTCCTATTAAAACGATCGTGTTCAAAATATGTTAATGCTCGTTTTGATGCGTTAAAAAACGCTAGTTTATCAAATTACTATCTCATCTCTTAAAACTCTATATGATTCTCGCTCTGGGAAAACGTCGGTCAATTCATGTTCGCAAAGTTTTGTCCTTGATTAGCCTGTGCAGTCCACACTGCCGTCGTCCCTGATTAATAGCAGAAAGTGCTCCTGCAGTCTGAATGACACAAGCTTATATGCGACGATACTTCACGCACAAGCATTAAGTGCCGTTTTCCCAGAGCGAGGCTTATTTTACATTTTTTCCAGTCTGTGTGCGGTCCTACCGCGGACCAATTTGAGGATGACCTCTTCTACGACCCGAAGAGGGTGAGCGACGTGCGCTGGAACTTCGAGATCTTCCTTGTGGACCAGAAGGGGAAGATCCTCTACCGTTACAGTCCCGACCACGACCTGTCACTCGTCCGTGACGACATCCGGAAACTGTTCACCGCAAAGCCAAAAGAGAGGTGCGTATCTATAGGACACCTGTGTTACGTGTATGTATTTTATCATTATGTTAAGGGCCTTCATCAACGGACCTTTGAGAGTAATGTACTCTCAGTTTTAGTGGCATGAATACCAACATATCAGGTTTCAACGTTCCATGACTTCCAAATGCAGACACGGGTGTTCAGTCATGAAGGGTCGATTATGTTGGAAGAAAAACTAAATGACCTGTCTATGCAAAAATACACATTTCTCTGGAATATTCTACATATATGTTAGCATTGATTGACTGAAAAAAATCTTGAATGCATACTTTCATTTTTCTTCTAAAACTTTCACTAACAATACCTAATAATAAGCAAATCTTTCAAAATCACAGGCAAGTAATTTCAAAAATCATGTTTTGATTGGTTAACGCAAATCGTGTCATGTGCCACGGCACCAAACTTATTCGTTAAAAGTGCTTCATAAATTACCAAAAGATGTATAACACACGTTTAGTCAGGGTGCAGCTATAAGGGACATTGGTGAAATTCTTAGTATTTTATTTTAAAAGGTAGAATAATTTGCTTAATACGTGGATTTATTTGCAAAACTGCATCGCACCTCTGCAGATATTCACCATTTTTATGTCGGCTATCCAACTGTTTCCTCATGAGGACCAAAAACTGAGAATGCTACATCACCCTGCATGTCCGCTTTTGATTAGTCGCTTATGCATGTTATGCAAAAAACGAGTCTATACTGTATATCATAGAAACATTGCTATTACCACGGTAACACGGTCGTTCTTAAAACAAGGCGACTCAGTGTTGATGCAACGCATTATCTCTTCTTAGAACAATTTCATTATGCGTTTTGCTGTCTTCGTATTTTTTAAAGGGACTTGTTCAGATCAAAAAAATATTATAACGTATGTTTATTAACATATCTAAAATGTTGTGAATAGTCTTCAATAATTACTATAGCAAGAAACAAAGGAAATAAAAATTAGCCTTTACGAAATTTTGAACCCGGGATATCTGGAAATGAAAGTCATTTCTCTACCAGCGCTCTATGCCGTCTTTATATCATACCGGCTATTTTATAAACGATATTGTAATACTAAACGTTTAATCAATGTATTGAGGAAAACCGTAACACGCGCTTTATTATTTTATCAATTTCGAATGATGATTATCCATAAATGAACCAATATTGCAAACATTGTTCTATATCGCTTGTTTTGTTTGAACATAATGTAATCATTATTTGTTTGCATCTATGACAAATACGATGAAAATCGTTATTTTAACAAACGTTGAGCAAGTCCTTTTAAATATAAAAACGTCCTCATTATTTATGCCAATTCATTGGTATGTGTATACAATTTTTATTGTTTCAGCAATACGAAGAAGAAGGAAAATACGAAGAGGAAGAAAAACCCAACATCACCTACCTACTAGATATAATCAATTTCGAAAACTTAACACCCTCCTTGACATTAATACCATCGCAAAAACACCGAAATTCTTGAATGCCATCAATAGTTTTTTTATAATATGATTTTCAATTAGCTGAACATTTGACAAGATGTTGACTTTCGTAATACAATATATTTTTCCATATCGATTTTGGTGAGAGATTTCAAATAAGATATGCCAATAGGCGTCCATTGAATACATAATTAGAATTTTATTTCATTAAGACGTGCATTGAGAACTAAACACACGCATTGCTAAATTACGTTGTTTCTGTTGTTGTCGTTATTTTTGTGTACCTTGTCGTTCTTGTTTGTTTATTTGTGTTAAAATGTTGAGAACAACTGTGTTATAAACCGTGAATATATTTTGCGACCGTCCGCCATTTTCTCACACCTGTATATGAAGGAGTCACCCTAAATAATCGGGGTAATTCCGGAAGTCGGGCGATCGGGAGGCGACTCATGCGTTCGTTGCCTTTTGTGACCTCGAACAGGCAGCGCGAAAATGGCTGTGACGCAATATATATTCACTATCAAAAAGGTTAATAAAACTTTAAAAAAGTCCAATCATGGCTTGTTTTGTCTTACAAATCTTTTTTAAACGCTTACCTGGACAGAAAACTTACACTGATTCGAATGGCACACATCACAAACAAAGCTCGATGCCAGCTTAAGATCCATATTCACAAAAGTATTCACAGACTTAAGGTTGAATAATAGAATTAGAACTAAGGAAATAATGTTAAGCGTTTGAATATATACAGGAAACTAAATTGTTTATGTCATAAATTGATTATTCTAAACGGAAAGTCTCCTCTTAGCGAAATTTCAGTTAAGGCGGAAAGTGTCGCCCCTGATTAGCCTGTGCGTACTGCGTAGGCTCATATGGGATGACACTTTAAGCACATGCATTAAACCCCTTTTTCACAGAGCACGGCTCAATTTTAAATTTTAATTGTTTCAGCAATACGATCTCGTTGAGACGGAGTTTAAAATAGTAGACGTTGAAGCGCTAGAAGAAAAAACTAACTTCATCTACTAGATTACATCAACCTTAAGGATTTAACACCGTCCTTGGCCTTATTAAAGGGACTTTCCAACAGTCAAAAGCGTCATTCGACGCGAATCGATATTTTGGGGAACTACGAGGATTGCTTATATAGCTAAAAATACCTCTACCTTTGCTGTGAGCGTGGATGGTCGAGTGGTAAAGTCGGGAGATATTTTACTCCAAAACTCCATGACTCTAGGGGTCAGTAGTTCGAGCCCTGTGGAGGTTAACGTGTTGTCTCTTTTTCGGCGTAAGCTGTATTAAGCCAGCTTTTCACCCTGACTTGACCTTTGTAAGTGTCCAATAATATTCAAATAAAATTTCCCGCGGCTAGGTACGAATGAATACACTTCATTTATTCCATTGGCTGATTTGAGTATAACACCAGAACATTGGAAACATATCCGCGTCTTTGTAACACTGTTTTACTGCATGAAACAATTTTATCTCTGATGAAAAGGCTCAATAGATAGAACAGTTTTACAATCAATTTTCGACATAAATACAGTTTGTGCGTTCACCTTTTATTTTCAGAGAATTACAAGCGCAAAAGCGTTTATACTAAAGGCTATATACTCATATTTAGTACTTACTTGCATTGCATTTCAACCCGCGAGGTTTCGGGTCAATTCGCGGCCAGTGTGTGAAAGTCAGAGTTTATATACAGTTCATCACCGCAGTTCGCAGAAGGGGTTGCGATCTTTTCATTGAAGGAATCTATGCTATTTTTGTCTGATGGAGTAAATAGTTCGTTTAGTCGCTTTGTCGATATATCAATATTTTAGGCACAGCTGTTGCCTTGGTCGTGTACAGTTGGCGTAAACAAGCCGTCGTTTCAGCAGAGAATTGTTACCTAACTTTAATGCATCGCATTCCAATCCGCAAGATTTCAAGGTCAGTTTGCGGTCAGTTGCAGAAATCTTTATATAAACGCCGTCTCGTAAACTTTGTGCACTTGAAGTCTGTTTTGATCAGAAAGATACTAAATAAAGATATTCGGCGATATTATTGTGGTATGTCAATCATCGATTTTTAATATGTTTTCAACATTTGCATGATAAGGACCAATTTTGATAAAATTAATTAGAAATATTTATCCATTTAGACCAGTTTATTAAGCATGAGCACAATAATTTACTATACTATAATTATGCAATTAAATAAGATTCGAGTATTGCCGGCTGACCTATATGCACTCGTTTATTTTCATGTTTCTTGTGCTTTCTATTCTGTAAATATAGATATCTGAGTAATAATATCACATAAAGCAAAATAAGCCACAAAATCTGGCACAACACCCCGTAATTGATTTTCTTGTGATGTAGCTAAGAACTGCGCAGAAAAAAGGCATCCGCTACTTTTTATCTCATAGAGATAACTTTTGATCGTTCATAAACATCGACCACAATCAACGCCGTATATCTTTTTTAAAGATATTTCTTGTTATATATTGTATTCTTATAATTTACGGGACATTTTTAGTTAAAATGTTTAAATTTATCAATATAAAGCATTTAAAGCAGTTAATGACCAGCTTTAATACATGCCAAAATCTGTTGGACAGTCCCTTTAACATCGCAACACCACCGATATTCTTCAATGTCATCCATAGTTTCTTTATAACATGTTTCTCTTGTCAGCTAAGCACTTGAAAAGATGTTGATTGAGTTCATTCGCAATACCGTTACATTCTCTATATCGTGTTTGGTTACGAATTTCAAATTAGATAGCCCAAAAGGATACCAATTTGTACATTATTATACTTTAACTTGACTAAAAAATGCAATTAGAATAAAACACCCACCCTGTGAAAATCAATTTTACTAAGATTGTTGTTGTTTTTGTATACATGTTTACGCCATTGTCGTTTTTTGTTTGTGTATTTTTGTTTAAAAAAATGAAAACTATGTTTACATCGTGACTATATTTTGCGACCGTCCGCCATTTTCTCGCACCTGTATATGAAGGAGTCACCCTAAACCATCGGGGTAATTCCGGAAGTCGGGCGATCGGGAGGCGACTCATGCGTTCGTTGCCTTTTGTGACCCCGAACAGGCAGCGCGGAAAAGGCTGTGTCGCAATATATATACACTATTAAAAAATAAATAAAACTTAAAATCAAATAATAGTTTGTTTTGTCTCACAAATCTTTTTTTAAAGCTTACCTGTACAGAAAACTCGCACTGATTCAATAAATTTGAAGTATTTTATTCGACCGTAGAGAATAGCTCGAGGCCAGCTTAAGGTCCATATTCACAAATCTATTCACAGACGTATGATTGAATAATAGAATTAGAAATAACAAAATAATTTTCAGCGCTTCAATGTATACAGGATACAAAAGTGAACATGTCATCAATAAATTATTCTAAACGAAAAATGAAGTTGTAAAGAGAGGTTTATTTCTATGTTGTACTATATTATACTGTAAAAACAAAACAGTTTAAAGAATAATATTAAATTGTAGACTTTAGTTTCAGAATTTTTTTTCGTGACTTAGAGCCTCGAAGTGTTTTTTTTTACAGATATTCCAAAATTGTTTTACCTTTATTACGTAATGCTATTACTAATCGGTACTATTTTACGCAATCAAACTTGAAGTTCGGCTAAATATGTTAAGCCTCAATAACTCAATAACTATAACTACTGCAGCAAATCATACATTCGGAAATGTTCGAGAATAACATATAGATAGGTACGTACCATCGAATCGGGTAATTTTCTTCCACAAGATGTGTTTTACCAACTAGTAATTTTCAAATTTTATTTTATTATTGATGAAATATATCCGTAAAGTACATAATACAACAAAAACAAAACTGATTCCTGACATAATATGCACTTAAATGATGAGATAAGACAAGTGAAAAAACCAAACAACTTTGAACACAAGCGATACGCGGTTATATGTATCAATACATACTTAATAACATATACAATCTTAAGATATTTATGGCGAAAAATGATAAAATTGTCATAAATGCGTAAGATGACTGCATCCTTGTTGTGGAACCTGGAAGAAAAAAGAATGAATCTGATTGAAGTTTAATTTCAACTTTTGCAGCACGTAATAATGCGTAATATATTACTTACTTGACCGAAATCAAGCGAATTAACCCGTGAGCCTGTAATACAATTCGATCATGTCTTATATTAGTTTATTTATTTCCCTTTTATGTAGTATTCAGTTTATCTACACTCACTTAACATACCAGAACCAAATGCTTGTTGACGTTTCACAACGGTGTTTGCAGATTCTGTCGGTAACAAAGATAACGTTTGTGTTGGTAAAACCGTCTGCGAGGATAGAATCCTTGATGTCGGTCTCGAATTTATTGACGAAGAAAGAAAGGTTGCAGTGTTAGGCGCTTTGAAAACGTCTTCTTTGTTCGATTGTCCAAGACGGTTTGTGTTTAGCCCCATCAATGCCGAAACGGTATGGCTGAAATGTCGGTCTTCAAATGATGAAACTATCGTCGTAGGGAATAGTGTCACAGATGCAACAGAGTTTGCATTGATGCTTCGTGTTTCTGAATATAGGTCTGCTGATCCTGATTCGTCAATTAAGATTGTTGATATACTGCTTCTATCTAACGACGGTGATGATGTTGATATCGGCTCGATTGTTGGCGAGGACGATAATGTTGATTCGGTAGTTGATATTAATAATGCTACTGTTGGTAACGTTGATGTTGATGGGACACATGATGAATATGACGATGAAGATGTTGATGTAAATGCATATGAAAATGAAGGTATTAACTCTGGTGGGTATCGTTGTGTTTCCAATAACACCGATTTATCACGTACAAAAGTTTCCATATATGGTAATGTCGAAGACTGTACTGAAGATATTTGTAAGGCACTTGACGATGTTGAATTAATGTGGGCGGAAATCCATGATGATCGAGTGATGTTTGATGGGCGAAGTTCATCTAAGTCCGCGATAGGAGAAACCTGCGTGAGAGAAAAAATACCTCTTTACCTTTTAATTACCTAATATTTTAAACGAAAATACGGAATACCGGTAAGTAAAAGTATTTCAACATCGTTAATTGAAGTACCAACAGCTATTTTTATAAGCAAGTGCATTAACGTGGCTAAATAACTGTCAGTGGATAAAGTTTAAATAAAATTACCACAATATTGCGTAAGATTGAACATGCTTATACTTAACCAACCACCACATTTATACGTACATGTACATACTGTGTCATTGATAATGACGTAAGCAAAGGCGACAGTGTCGTCATAACAGCAGCGCACGTTGCGCACGCGCTCGCACTAGACGGGAGAATGGAGACACGTGTAGAGCTTGACTGTAAAGGGCTGTCTGAAGTTTAAAACTGCGGGCTGTACAAACACGGCTTCTCTTTACGCTAAAATCAGCTTTCAATTTCAGAATATTTAGGAGCATCATTTTGATAAATATATGAATTACAGCCGTTTTCGATGGTAAAAGTTACGCATATGAATTCATGCAATGTAGTGAAGTCATAATTCAATGATAACAACTTTTCAGTGATAAAGAATATAAAGTTAAATAGAGCAATATAATCATATTAAGGACACACTATGATAAATTGTATAGAGCTTTAATGCAGTTGTGGACTTTTATACAAATACGTGAGATATAGTTAGTTGATTGATAATTTGACAGATGATCCAGTGAGACTGAATGTTGTGAATGAACATATATCACCAACTAACCACTGATAACGCTATATTCGTAAGTTTCAAGTCGAATCAGGAAACGCGACTCAACATCGGCGTCTCCAGTTTGAAAGGTCAGAGTTGTTTCCCTGTGTTGGGTCAATTCCATTTCTTCCGCTTCCCCAATACCAGCGCAACGTGTTACGTTGTCAATTCGAAGATACGATCCACACGATATCTCGGGTGCCAAAGAAGATGAACCAACATTTATAAGTTCGAGGCTTATGAGCGCGAATCGTAGCGTTGTGTTGTGGACGTGTGTTGTTCGTATGGACCAGTCACAAAGAATGCCGGCAGGTGTCGCTTTTCCGTATCCTGGTGACGAAATATAGACTGGTTCCAAACCGATCTCCACAACCCCACCACAGACTGTAAGAAATGATCATATTGAGTACAAGCGTTCATAGAGCTCTATGAAGTTCCAAACTCGACCATGTTTGAATGCATTATGTAAAGTACCTCGATACACTTATTACCTAAACTTTATTGCCATAATCCAGTTCTATATTTAACAGTATTAAAAAAAAACTTTCTTTGAAAGAAAAACTTCAGTTCCTGATTGATTGGAACATTCACATATTATTGCAGTGTGTAAACAATTAATAATTAATAATTTAAGTGTTTGTGTTGTCAAGTGTGCATTATTAAGACATAGCAACGCAGTTTACCTACTTGATCCGGTCTACATTACACCGGCAATCATGTTTTAGAAATTCATGACACAACAATTATAATTAAAATTATATATTCTTGAAGCATTCGCTAATGTGTATTGTAATATTAAAATAAAACTATGTAAAGGGAAGCAAACGCTATAATCAGCTATTAAACTCGCAAAGAAGTGTTACTTGCCTTGAGGATGATTTCTGATAATATGTTTAAGTATATACATTTTGAGTCTATGGCAATGTATTGGAACACCCCTCGCTTTATCAGAATGCTTACTAAAATGAATACATGTTCGATAAGTGTGTTAATGACTGTAAAGGTATTTGATTCTAACAACAAGAGCTTGAGATGTATAACTTGGCATTTCAAAAGTATATTATAAGTGTTACATTTAAAATCCATCAACCTTTTGTTTGAAAAGCGTTATACATCTATACATATTGCATATTGTATATTGATCATATGAGTCTTGTTCTTAGAAAACTGGGCTTTATGCATGTGCGTAAAGTGTCATCCCAGATTAGCCTGTGCAGTCCACACAGGCTAATCAGGGACGACACTTTCCGCCTAAACTTGATTTTCGGTAAGAACGGACTTCCTTGAAACTAAAAATACCATAAAAGCGGAAAGTGTCGTCCCTAATTAGCCTGTGCGGACTGCACAGGCTAATCTAGGATGACACTTTACGCACAAGCATTATGACCAGTTTTCTCAGAACACGACTCATATATCAAATAACTTTTTATGGGGTATCAGAATGCGTGTTAATGTGATATTGGTGAATGTTCAATACAGAACGTTTCTTAAAACAAAAAGTCACTAAAGTATTTTCCAAAGAAGTGATAAGAGACAGTACGCACCAGTTAATGAAATGAGCAAAATACTTCGGAATTTTGCTTACGAATTTTTGAAACTAGGTGTATACAATCTTAATTCACCTACAAGCATCGTACTTGAATTATGGTACAATAATAGCAAAACCTTTCAGCGCATGTATTTCATGACCATCATATACATCTACGTACCGACATTTTTTTAATAATCCTAAATGGATAGTATTATGTCTACAGTTATCTACTTGTCTACATACATGTCCGAATCTTTCCGACCGGAACTGCGACGCTGTCTTCCACATCGCCAATCGAGCGAATCCATACGTTAACCATTCTTCCCGTAAATGACGTCATATCGATCACGTGATAGTGAGCCTTTGGTATCACTCTGTCGGTATGGTTACTTCCATCGTTACCAATCACGTAGATAATGGCGTACCCGTTTACAAACTCAGTGCGGAATGGCGGGGGTCGCCACTGCACCACTATGCCGTACTGGGTCGTCTGCATTGAGACATTTTCAGGTGCGCCCGGTGTAGGACCTGCAATAATTGTTGATTCGTTGTTGTTGTTGTTTGTTTGCTTAATTTTTTTTTTTTTTTTTTTTTTGGGGGGGGGGGAGGTTATAAGTTCGAATTATTGATTTATAACATACCTATTGATTTGATGATTTATTGAACATACAACTGCCTAAACACACGTGAACTTTAGTTGATTAATTAATACATATGTTTTTAAATAACTCAGTCGATTGTTTGTTTCATTGTTGTGTTTTTTTTGTTAATGTAGTAGTAGTCACACCACGGCGGTTAGTTAACCCTATCCAACTCAGAAGCAACGTAAAAATTGCTAAGTGCAAACAGCATAAAACCAGAACAGCCTGTGAGTAACTCGCAGTCTGTTCGGGTTTTATGCTGTTCGTTGCTTATCAGAATCTAATGGTTGGAACTGAAACCTTTAAAACTTGAATGCTAGTATAGTAAAAAGGTCTTTTATTAAAGGTAACGTTCTAAGCGACTACAAATGCGTAAAAATCACAGGTGGAAGTAACGTACCCTGGATAGTATATGGGCCCATGAGCCCAATATATTCAAATAAATATATATTATCATGTTTAATGAGAGAAAAATTGACAAAGAGCCATGAACAAAATCCCCACCCTCTGATATTGGAATAATGGTTCCAAACGTTTCTCCGACTCGTTCATTTAAACCATTTTTACTATAAAGTGCATCGGAAAGTCGATTGACAATTAGCTAGGATGATGACAAACACTCGGAAACAATGTCCTTTGCTGCGAAATGCGTTTCGTCTTTGCTACTCTGTTTATAACAGTATAAATCAAAGCACAGAATTGTACGCTGAACACGCATTGCCACGTTACATAAGGCCGAAGAAAACTTATTCTGTATTCAATTCAATCTGACCTTACATAATTCCCGTAAAATCCGTATTCCATGGATGTAAGAATTTCATTATTTTAAGAAGAAGAATGTGTTCTTTAGAGAAAACCAAGAAGGACAGCATGGCCCTTTAGCGCCCACATGAGTTCACGGACACCCATTGTTGAAGACATGAACTGGTGATCTGATTGTTGACCCCACATTCAAGCATTGCCTTCGTTTTGTAAACTTTTTTTAAAGTTCCATCAAGACTTAATACTAAATGTAGCCTCTAGAGTTGCGACAAGGTTCTTCTAATATTTAACCTGACGAATAAGTTTTTGGACGTAAGTGTCCAAGACATAACATATCATTGTTATGGTCAAGATAAGCATCCTCGTAAATTTTCTCCAGAACTGCGTCATAAATGTAGCCTCTAGAGTAGTAATAATGTTTGTCTATGATATAACCTTATGGCCCAGTTTCTAGATGCACGTGGTCAAGATTTCAAACCCGGCCTAAATATTGTCGAGATAAACATTCTGACAAAGTTTTATCAACATCGAGGCATACATGTGGCCTCTAGAGTGGTTACGAGTTTTGTCGAGATAATCATTCTGACCAAGTTTTATCAACATCGAGGCATACACGTGGCCTCTAGAGTGGTAACCAGTTGTTTTAAATAAGATTCGATGTGGTGAGCTAGTTTTTACACGCATGTGACCAAGATTTGAACTTGATCAAGATATTTTCCAGGTTACCATTAGAAAAAGGTTTTTATAAGATTTGACTTGGTGGCATAGAGTGTGGACACGAGGGACCCATATTCAAAATCGGCCTACATATTGTCGAAATAAACATACTCAAAATGCTTCATGAAGATTCTAATCTTTAGAGTTGTTTTCCGGTGTTCAATACGTGACCTAGTTTTGAACGCACGCAATCGAAATTCAAACTTGGGCTAGATATTTTCCAGATAAACGTTCTGGCATTATTTCATTAAGATTATACGTACAAATGTGGCCACTAAAGAGGTTAAAAGCTAAACGTTGACGACGCACACCGCATACCGCATACCGCACGTCAACGACACCGGGCATAATGGGATCAGGATAACATAGTTTACAAAAGCTAAACGTCGAGCATGTCAATCTGTTCAAAACTAGTGTATGAAACATACACATTTGTATGGCCTAACGATATTTTGCTGACAGACGGCGCATTTTACCAGTAGTTATGAAAAAATGTCATCCTTAAATAGACCGTAATCCCATTGAATGGCTTAATCTCTCGTTCGTTCGAAGGATATTACGCATGGCTTCACGTATTATTTTATCTGAGTTAATTGCAATTAATACAAAACTATTAATATCATCTTGTAGCACAGCGGGACACTGTTTAAATTAGCCGAGCGAAATATCGCCAGACTTCAACAACTAAGTTTAATTAATTACGTACATATTCTATAAGTTTCGTTGTGTCACGATTATACCGACAGAGGTTAATTTTATTTCTTCGTATCTTTCTCAATGTTACACAAAACGTAAAAAGTTTTTGTGCTGTACAAACTTGACAAATGTTATCCATGTTTTAAAGAAAAACGATAACAAATAACTCTTATCAGTTTAAAGAATTTTTTAGTCAAGATATTAGACTAGTTTGTTTTTATCGTTTAAAATTTAAATTCACTAAAATAGTTTTCCGTTCTTTTAGCAGGTGTATTTATGTTATATCTTATTATATTGCTTGATATATATTTTAAAATTGAACGATGCAACAATAGTATGGTCTCTTAGAATTAGTTTAAGTATGACATCTTAGTTTTACTTATTTCATATCATGCCTACATAATGTATATATGGATGACACTTGAATAAACTATACAGAGATCGTCCATGAATTATAGCAACTTTCTCAAAATATTAAATAGCTCGATTTAAATGATAATTTGTAACAGGCATCTGCATTTATTTTTAAAATTAACCCTTTCAGTGCTGGAACCGAATTTCGAAGGTCTTTGAAACAGTTTGGATGCAGATGAGACGCCACAGAACGTGGCGTCTCATCAGGATCCAAACTGTTTGCTATTCTGATAGTATTCTTTGAAACAAAATCGCAGAAAATGCTAATTTTAGAAATTCAGCAGACGACATTTTAGCAGACGACAAATTTCCCAGCATGCAAAGGGTTAACATTACAAACAACGCGTCAAAATCTAATCCATTAGAGGATCATTTGGATTTTTATGTTTTACCATTATTCATATACAAATATAAAATACAATAAATATACAAATGGTGAATATATATCTTTCACAACATATCAGATTAATATATAATACGAAAGCGTTAATACGGCGTTGAAGTTGTAAAACGTGAATGGTTAAGTCGCAGAGCGATAGATTTGGCTTCCAGATGCCCCGGGTAGCTTTCCCAGACGGCTAGGGTGAGGATAATCGGCCTTTTTATTGCTATCATGATAATTTCAGATTGTTTCGAATTGTAGGGCCTATATATTTGTTGGTAAATATATGTTTTGACATGTTTCAAAACTACGAAACTTTGAAAGTAGAAACTACGAAAACTCCGTAAAATGTTCATACCTTCAGATATTATTACAAGATGAAACCCTCTGCGCTCAATATCGTAGTCGGAGGTGAAACGAAAGTCCAGGCTATTTCGTCTAAAAATATATGAACCGGTTTGATTTCCACATAGGGGCTCCTGTCCAGATATAGATAGGGAATCCTTTGTGCAATTAACGGAATCCTCGAGATGAAATTCTTGCATAATGAGTTTTAACCAATTGTTGGGCGGCGCTACCACTGACCAGTTGCAGACGACAGCCGGTGAGTAGGCGGAAGTGGATCCTGGAGAGAGGATTATTACCTCCTGGTGGCGTTCTAAACGGAATTGGTTACCACAACCTTGCAAAGGAAAACGATATGAGTTCTTTTTCAAAAGTTTCAACACCTGTTTTAATAATGATAAATTATACCAACGGTATGTAAATATATATATATGTGCATGCAAAATCAGTTCGTTCAATTGTCGAAGGGTGTGAGATTTTGCATACAAAACAAATTAAAGCGTGCGTATAGATAGTCTCTTCTTCTATAACTTATTTGCAAACAACAATTGCGGTAATTATCGTGTGTGCTTCGTAGCCTACAAGGACAATGTTAAGTAAAACACCCATTCAAAAATTTCGAAGCAGTCCTACTGAACTATTAAAACCGATGAAATGATGTATGTCTGAATTGCTGTCTAGATTTTTGCGTAAGATCGTTTTTACTACATGTTCTCCCTAATGTCATAAATCGAAAAAATAGCAAAACAATTTACAGTCTATTGACCCAAACGCAAACCACATAGTATATGACAATAAACATCACGCATGAATGATTGAAATACATATTAACGTTGAAATCTATTTGTGCAATAGAATAGAGCCACGTTCATGTTTGATATTAAAAGGCAATATTCCACATCCGGGTCAGATGAAGGGGCGATATCCGCCTGGAGAGATTTGATCAATGTGTATTTTGTCGGTTTCAACATTAAGTTGTGTTGATGAAGTGGAAGATATATTGATAAGTAACGAACACGATACTGACGAAGAAGAATGAGAATATGAGGACGGCGACGACGCTGATGACGGTGAAGAAAAAGAAGAGGATGTTGTTTTTGTTGCTGTTGTTGTTGTCGTTGATGTTGTTGTTGTTGTTGTTGCTGCTGCTGCTGCTGCTGATGATGATGGTGATACTAATGTTACAGCTGCTGCTGATGACGATAATGATGATGATGATTATGATGATGATGCTGCTGCTGCTGCTGCTGCTGATGATGATGATGATGATGATGATGATGGTGATGCTGAGGATGATGGTGATGATGATGATGGTGATGATGATGATGATGATGATGATGATGATGATGATGATGATGATGATGATGATGATGATGATAGTGATGATGATGATGATGATGATGATGATGATGATGATGATGATGATGATAATGATGATGATGATGATGATGATGATGATGATGATGATGATGATGATGATGATGATGATGATGATGATGATGATGATGATGATGATAATGTTGGTTATGATAGCGGTGGTTGCGGTGGTGGTGATTAATGAAAGTTCTGGTATTATTGTCTAATAGGATTCTGACAATGAAAATCATGTTGTTGATGATTATGATTTATACTATGTTGTGATTTCTGCAGTTGTTGGTGATAGCAATCTCGAGTTGGATGATCTTACTTGCTCTTACGTAAAGCGGCGCCGTAAACGCGCTTTGACCTCCGTCAGTTGACGCCGACATCCGAAAAACGTAAAGTCTTCCACTGTAGCCATGGGTGTCGATAGTGAAGTTCCGGCTTTCCTGGGTCAAGACCATTGTGGCGCCGGGTGTGTGCGGAGGCAGGACATACTGTACGGTGTATAACGAGACGTATGCCTGACGGTGAGCAGGGGGTGCCCAGGAAATGCGGATTTCGTCTTGCTCTACTGTGGCGTGTACATTCTGGGGTGGTGATGGTTGTTGGGCTGCAAAGTTGATATTTAAGTCTAGCTATTTATACTAATGTGATATTTTTAACCCTTTACCGAAGATTACAGTTAAAAATTATCAGTGTGCGTATTGCAGACTTTGGAAAACAGACATTTATTATCAAATTTTAATTGAATGTCAAACTAACATTTTCTGTTATATTTTCCTAAAGAATTTAGATATTCCCTCTATGTGGGGCAAATTTTAATCATGTATCAGTGTATTTATTAGAGCTTTACAATTGAAAGTTGCATACCGACAGACTGGATTGAGAAATTAAACCCAACGCCCCTCGTATTCAATCCAGAATCAAAAATCATTTCCAGCATTGACGTATTGTGAACAATAATTGGGGAAGGCAAATGGTCCGAACAAAAGCGCTCTCCATTGATTTCAAGAAATGGCGGCACCCGACAAAAGCTGCTTCCTGAGATATCCAGTGTATGCGTAAGAATCCGCAAAATAAACTCGTCATTCGTTTTAAATGTGAATGTGCAGTGGACGTCGGGTAAATAATTATTTGGAAACTGCTCCGACGTAACAAAAAGTTGTTGCGTTTCCTTGATGAAATAGTCCTTCTTACAGCCTGCAGAATAAAACAATAATAATAATACGATGGTAAAACAATTGACCGTTTTCAAAATGTCTAAGAGACTTGTTCACAGATTCTCGTTATGACCATTATCCCAACTTTTTGCGACCAATTCAAAAACTATAAGAACACTTGAACTCAGTGAACGAAATACCACATAGGATGTTCTCTCATATGAAAATACATCTGAGTTGAATTATCGTATTCTAATTTAAATTATTATTGCTTCAATTGTTTGATTAAATTAATCAAACAATTGAAGCATTTGGAATGATTCTGTTATATTCGTTAACTTGTGTTACAACAGATTGATGATTTATATCAAGACTAACTGACATTAGATAACAGTCATGATGCCCGATTGCGTTTACCTTTTAAACCAAAGGACTCTAGTTCGCCAATCTACGAACAAGTAACTTTAAGTTCCTGTGTTTATTTCCATGCTAAACAGAATATGAATTGTTATCAGTAAAATTGAAATAACAAGCAACACCAAAGCTTTTAATACATGACAATCAGGCATATAGGAATATTAAGTCCGGTTGCTTCATTATTTCATTACTTTCTTTTATCCATTTACACGTAAGCTAATAAAAACTTACTGGTCCGAACAAAAATTGGCGTCCCGAAGTCACTTGTGACGTCAGCGGACACAGACCGGATCTGAACGGTGAAGTTTTGACCAAAGTGACTCGTCAGCAAAATCGAGTAAGACGTCGCATTTCCTTCCAACGTCATGTCCAAAAATGACGTAAATGGGTAGTGCGCCAGTCGTAGCGTATAAGTGAAGTTTTCTGGGTGATAAGACGGTGGTTCCCACGTGACGTTGATGACGTCATCAGGTGCGTAAGCCGTCACATTAGTGGGAGCATATAGTCTGTGTACAGCTGTTAACGAGAATCGTTATTTCAGTCATCGTGTTTAAGGATTTTAAAATGTTTGGGATCACGAAATATTGCATCGATAAAAGGCATTCAAAATAAAAAATGTTCAAAATAAACAATTGTTGGGAAATATAAAATCAATAGCAGAGTAATATCTTCAGTATGTATCGCGTGGAGCATTTACTTGTAGTCCATAATCATTTGTTATGTTTTCCTATGATATAAAGCTAAGTTTATGATAATTAAGTTTAACAATTAACGTTTGTTTTTTACTTTTTTTCTACATGATTGTTTCGCTTCGGTCGTTTCGATCTCCTATTTTGCATATGACATGTTTGTGTGCATCCGTACTTGGTACGTCGCGACATTTGATGGATGACATTTATGATTATATTACATTAGAAACCATGAAACCTTTAAAAGATAATATTAAAATTTAAGTATGATGGCATTAATTGTGTTACCTGATTACTAGATCCATTAAAGTTATTTTTTTTAAACAATTAGAACATACAAGATTTAAAAGCCTACTTTAATCTGTTCTATGCAGATTTGATAAATTGACCGAAACTTAACGCAGATGTAATTGGCCCAACGTACACGCAGTGCACATTTTAATACATCTGAGCCGCGCTTTGTTAAAAGGGGTTTTAATGCATGTGCGTAAAGTGTCGTCCAAGATTAGCCTGTGCAGTCCGAACAGGTCAATAAGGGACGACACATTCCGCCTAAACTTGATTTTTTGGTAAGAAGAGACTTTGATTCTTGAAACGAAAAATGACATAAAAGCGGAAAGTACCGTCATGGATTAGCCTGTGCGGACTACACAGGCTAATCTGGAAGGAAACTTTACGCACATGCATTTAACCCCTTTTTCACAGAGCACGGCTCATCTGTTTTACATACCTGTTACAATAAACTCAAAGGGACCGCCCTTTGAAGATTTGGTGAACAGTTTGACGCTAAAACTGGAATTTGTTATGATCTTGGAAGATATCCACATAGAAGTATTGCAAAACGACCCGTCATTAACAGTAACGTAATCGCCACA
Organism: Dreissena polymorpha; assembly: GCF_020536995.1. Taxonomy (NCBI): domain Eukaryota; kingdom Metazoa; phylum Mollusca; class Bivalvia; order Myida; family Dreissenidae; genus Dreissena; species Dreissena polymorpha. The sequence continues at coordinate 87,437,608 of NC_068356.1, forward strand.
ACTTTCATTCATCTTAATATTAAAGTCACTGACTTGAATTCGATACCACGTGTCTACGGTTCCAACAAAATTCCACGTGCAGACGACGCCTGAAGGAATGACACGAGAATAGCCAGGGAAACGTAGACTGTTAGTGTCCCCTATAACTGTGTGAAACGATGTTGAACAATCTGAAATGTCGAAAATCAGTGCAGGGTATTGGAATAATTATAAAAACGAACACAGAACGTACGGTTGTGGGGAAACTAAAAGTGACATGAAGATCTAGACGTGTCACTTTATTGCTGTTTTTGTTTATTCTTTATAAAAAACATTGTTGACACGAAACCCTATTGATTTCTTTTCTTTGCTTTTTTTAATTGTAAAATATATCTTTCATTGTTTTATAACATTCTAAAGTAAAAAGTACAAGAAACACGAAATCAGAGCGGACATTACGATACAGCGTGCATATCTATTTATGATATGAGTCTTGTTCTGAGAAAACCGGGCATAATGCATGTGCGTAAAGTGTCGTCCCAGATTAGCCTGTGCAGTCCGCAGAGGCTAATCATGGACTTCACTTTCCGCTTTTATTACATTTTTCGTTTAAATGAAGTCTCTTCTTAGCAAAAATCCAATTAAGACGGAAAGTGTCGTCCCTGATTAGCCTGTGCGGACTAATCTGGGACGACACTTTACGTACATGCATTATGCCTGGTTTTCTCAGAACAAGACTTATATAATGCGAATGAATTGGCTTTTGCCTAAGATTTATGCAGTGCTGCTGAACGATTTGTTTATTCAATTAATTGAGATGTCAACGGTTAGACTATGGGGAAAACGTTGATTCATATGAGCAAACTTACTCGCTCTTCCATAGCCGATCCCGTACAATTGTCGTGTCCCATTAACTACCTGGTACACGCTTACTTTATACAGGCTTCCCGGATATTGGTCCGTGCTCACGTTCACTGAGAAACTCGTGCCGATCACGTCCAAGACGCCATGGTATTCGGTACCCATGACGTCATATGTAAGGTCCCACGATTGTACAGAAATGTTCGATGGATCCCATTCTATTTGCAGTTGAGCTGGTAGTGTGGTAACTTGAATCTTTGCTTTTGCGAAATCTGAAATAGTACATCATTATCTATTAGTTTTATTTTGTTTTCCTTGGTTTTCGAAATCGGTTTAACGTTTCTTATCTTTGATTTGCAGGTCCAAATATCGTTATAAAAGTATGTTTTAGGGGTTAAAGGGGCCTTTTCACGTTTTGTACATTGACAAAATTGAAAAAAAATGTTTCAGATTTGCAAATTTTCGTTGGAGTTATGACATGTGCGAGGAAATTGTTATACTGAACATTTTGCTATGCTCTTAAATATCAATTACATGCACCTTTGGCAGATTTAAAAACCTAACAATTATAAAGCGTAACAAACAGGAAACGATTGAATAATTTGGAGCGTTCCGTTGTCATCGTTATATTTTGTGACATTACGAGGATTGCTTATATAAAGTATAAAATACTCTGCGCACTATAGATGGCCGAGTGGTTTTAATGTTAGACTTTTACTCTAAGCGTCAGTGATTCGAACCCAGTTATGGATAATATATTTCTTTATTTATTTTTACTGGATCTTTTTTGGCCAATGTTTACATAAATAAATTAAAAGCATTTCATGAAAAACTTCAATACATGCCAAAATCTGTGAATAGGTCCCTTTAAGTTTAAGACATTTCTATAATGTTTGTTCACATATTTTTACGAACGAAATAAAGGTTCTTAAGATGGTTTTAATTTTAGGATTAAATTAAGATTGCGCAAGCGACGAAATAATACAGAGCATCAATATCTGATGGCCATTCCAAAATTAATGAATACAATAATATTTGTCTATCGCCCATTTATCATCCTTACAATTCAAAACAAATAGAGCTTTCGAGCAATTAACGAGTCTTGTTTATTTAATTGTTTAAAAAAATACAGACATTTTTGCATTGTAAGACAATACACATAAACATTAACATTTAGTTACCAATCACGACAAATCCAACACATAAAACGATGAAAAAATAAATTTTCGTATTCATGTTAAATGTTGTAACCTTTCTTTCACTGGCTTAAAGTTAATGAAAATTATTTTTAAAACTATATCTTTCGGATTTAAGACGTTTAAATGCAACACTTAAAAGAGGGACACCTGCCCCTTTATCAACTACGCCCAAGTCTTCGATAAGTTTAGAGATAATTTGGGGTAAATGGGTATTTTGGTGAAATATCGATGGTCATTTATTGCATTTAAGTACTTTTAAACCTATAGAAATGAACTCAGTGTGCTGTTTGTTTATCAATTCAGTCAATATATCGTTGCATTTTGATAATACACTAACCAGCACGAACATAATTAACGCGACAAAATTGAAAATGAATGATAATATTGTAGTAATTAATCTACACAGTATAACAGCAGCACTTTATCTTTAGTTAATATTAGGATTAAAGAACAATCGTAGTGAAAAACACTAGCCGCAATTATGCGAACATAGCATGCAACTAAAATAAAGTGACTAAAATCTTTTCAAATATTTATTGGATTATGTTATATTTGATTGTTCAGGATGCAATAATGAATATTGGTATCGCTAGGCCCATGCTTGTCCATGCTTGCATAAATTTATATAAATGCCGTCTTAAAAAACGCACTGTACCTAATCAGTTTTGTCTTTCAAAATACATCGGTCATCTTACAAACTTTTCCCCGTACCCACCTAGTTTGATATAGCAAATAAATCAGTAATGCCCAACAGTAAACAATCGATTTACTTCGTTGAACATCGTTTTCACAAAACAATATTATTAGAATGCAGAACGAAAATGGAACTGTGTGTTCAATTATACTTCGTGAATTAAATGCAATTGAACGTAAATGCCATCATTAATTGATGTACGTGTGTGTTGTGATGACAGTTTCGACTGCATGGTAACAGATTGGAAGCTGTTGCGAGGAGTTAATTATAATTAAATATACCTCCCGCCTGTGTGAGACTTTTATAGAAATGAGCCTCGCTTTTAGAAAACAGTGTTTAATGCATGTGCGGTAAGTTTCGTATTATATTAGCCTGTGCAGTCTGCACGGGCAAATTAGGGACGACACTTTGTGCGTTTATTGTATTTTTCGCTTATGAGAAATATCTCCTAAGTTAAAATTCAGTTTAAGTGGATAGTATCGTCCATGATTTCCCCGTGCGGATTGCACAGGCTTTTCTGGGACGACACTTTCCGCACCGTGCATTTAACTCCGTTTTCCCTACGCGATAGTCAAATCAAGGCTAAATCAACTCAAACGCTGTCATGTTTGTTTTCATATCGCTTCGAACAATCTCTTTTCCCTCTGGGTAAAGTGTCATGTACAGCACAAAGTATACAGCTGCGATCATGCAGGCTTGCCATATGTTGATATGTCAATTTTAACAAGAGTGTATGACATTCGTTATATAGCTATTAATGACCAACAAAAAAGTTGTACGTTGAGACCATCGGTGAACGAACGTCACACCAATATGACGTCATGGTGACAACAGTTGTCATCCGTCAGCAGTCGATTATAACAACATTATAACTCATTTGATGTATTTGATGAAATATCTAGATTTCTCGGGGTCAATTACACTGATTTAGTTACGCGTGTATTGATGTTCTAGTTCTTAATTTGAGATCGTTTTAATTAATAAATGTGAAAAAGCACAATACTTTGCCTGATTAAAATTTGAACATACCCTCTTCTTTACCTTGAGTATTTTATGTACTTAGTTAATTAATGCAAACATTAATGCTATAAGAGCACTTTTGTCCGATTTAGTTCGCAAATAAACGGAAGATCATTACATAATGTTAAATATAGTGCAAAGTGATTTATAATGCAATATTTTATTGTTTTGTATTTCTAGTAACTTTGCATTACCGGTACATTTATGATCATTTTAATTCAATATAATTAATTGTAGCTAGGGCCATGGATGAATTAAGATGTACCTTGACTGTACATGCCAGTACCGCAACCTTATAGATAAGTGTTTTTATTCGTCTTTCTATTTAGCACGTGTTCACGCTTTTTTGCGGAAAGAATTGTCTTGTGGTGTCCAAGATGTAAATTGAATCTGAGTTTCTACCACAAAAGCAACACGCAAACATTACGCGCATTAGAGTTATAAGTATGAATTAAAATTGCAACAAATATTACGTTTTTTGCGTGATGATTTCAAATAAGTGGTTTTAATATTCAAACATAAGTATTTAACTAGACCGTATATCTATTTATTATTTTAATTAAAACTAGATCTGTATGCATAAGGTTGCCCGTTATCTGTGTATATCTGTATAGGCATCTTGCAGATTCGTTCAATGTATGCATGCTTTTAACGTCTTATGTTTAATTTTGAGGTTATTGTGACATTTAAAAGAAATGTATTTAAATGACACGTAAACATTTCTATATAAAATAAACAGAAGAGCAGTATTGTAAAATATATTTGACACGTCACGAAATCCGGGACCGGTTGTAAACGTTGCCCGAAGCTCCGTGTTTTGTACGAAACACAATCTCGACCAATAAAATCACAACACGAGAATTGCCGGTCGATAAGCGCATGCGCACTCTCACTACCGGTCTCTTTTGCCACGTTGATCACAACAGAACTGAAGTGTCATTTCATTTCGAGCAAGATTTGACAAAAATGCAAGTCCTAGGAGTTTTCTTACTGATTGCCATTGCAGGCACATTTGCAGGGGAATATAAAGATGAGAAAGGCGTCCTTGTTTTGACAGATGACGACATTGCAGATGCTATAGATGAGTTCAAATACATCTTAGTGGAATTTTGTAAGTTGGAATTTGTGTTTCGCTTAGCAAAAGCAGACGCTAATGTGAGCATAATTTGTGTGGTGAAGTTATTATTTTTTTGCTGTTATTCTGTATGTTTTGCATTATTCACAATGAAAATAACAAGATATTTGACTTATAATGCTTGAAAATTTAATAAATCGGTGTTGTTTGTTGCAATATGTCAATACTGAAATTAATAGGTTTTTAATTTGTTTTTACTTTTCCAGACTTAACAATAATTTTCTTCTTATTTTAAAAATGTGCAGCAATGCACTGATTTCTTATAATTTATACATACTGATGAATGACTAACATATGTTCTTATTGAATATGCTTAAAGAAGAAGTATTTAAAATAATAATTCAGTCTTAAACATTTTAATATCACTCACATTTTGCATGGTCCCGTGTTATACACATTTTCTGCTGAACCTACCAAATTAACAGATTTTCTTATGACACGTATTTTGTCTTTGCTTAACAGTCGTAAATATACAAATCAAACCTATTAAGGAACTACTTATTTGATGATTGACTTGCGGAGGTGTAATAATTTGCTGCGGAGGTGTAATCATTTGCATGTTATTATTTACTATTGTAGATGCCCCATGGTGCGGACATTGCCAAGCCCTTGTCCCAGAATATGAAAAAGCAGCACAAACACTTGCTGCTGAAGGCAGTGAGATTCGTCTGGCTAAAGTTGATGCAACAATTCAGCAAAAAAGTGCTGCCAAATATGAAGTTAAAGGCTATCCAACTATCAAATTCTTCAGAAATGGAAAGCCTAGTGATTACAATGGTATGTGCATGAGAATTTGATTAGTCATCATAAAAGTCTCAAAAGTCATTGCTTGCCTAAATTTATTGTAAACTCTAAACCATCACTCTCCCAAATTTCAGTTTACGCCAGTCAACTTCTACATATTAAAACTTTTTCTCACATGGACTTCTTCAGTTGTAAATTTGAGGCTGTCGTTTGGGAAACATATGTTGTTTTGTCAGCTTGGAAAATGGGCAGAACGTAAGCCTCAAATTTGAAGAAAAAAACGCTTTTGCCCTCATGCATTTTTACCGTCTTTGTCCGAGGGTTACAAAATTTTGTGGAGACTGTTTGATCCATTAATGTATTGCAATGTCTTTCATTTATCTAGTCTTTTTGCCGCCTGGTTTTTAATCTCTTTAAATATTTTCTTGGTGTGCTATCAGTGGACTTTTCGTGCGAACAAATTCCCAATCTCGAAATTTCTTTTTTTCCCTAAATGATCAGGAAAAGGCATAAAGAACTTTTTTAAACCTCCATTCAGCTGGCCGCACAGCTGCTGATATGGTCAACTGGCTGAAGAAGAAGACCGGCCCGCCAGCTGTCACCCTGTCAACTGTGGAGGAGGCCAACAAGATGATTGAAAAGGATGAGGTTGTTGTCATTGGATATTTCAAGGTAATCACTCATAACTCATACCTTTAAATTTGCTTTATGATACTGAACATGTATTACTGAATAAATGTTGGTAAATGCCTTATTATTTGTTACAATACTTTCTTAATGGTTTATATTTTAAATATGACAGTGACACTGTACTCTTGCTTTTGTTAAGCACATTTTGAAATGAAAATGCAATTTTGGGATTGGAAATTGTTCGCCAGAATGTACTTAGATTTGGGAAAATTTTAATTTAATATACCTCTTTATAAAATTATAATTATAAGAAAAAAATCATATTAATTATTTTGAATTTTAGTTTTATACTTTGTTAGATGTCATTAAGTGATTTTTTTTATTGCATTTTACGGACTTGTATGTACAGCTGAAAAAGATCTGTGAAAACAGTTTCTTTCCTTCATTTTGGGAATGGGGCTGGGTATTTAAGAATGAGGAAGAATCCTGTTGTTTTGGAAAAAAATGGGAATATTAGTTTGTTGTTTTTGCTTTCTTAGAAATAATATAAAATTGAGAATAAAATTGTTTTTACATTATATACATTTTGAATCTTAACATTGGGACTCTTAGGCAGTCATGAGTTAATAATGTACCTTTTGAGATTAAGAATGGGTCCAAATTTCTGCCCCAAATTTGACAGAACAGCCACATTTTTGTTGTAGGAGAGGTCATGTAAACATATTTTCACGATAAGTGGAACCAAAAACAGCCACATAATGAAATAATTATTAACCCTTATTTTAGTCTGCATACCAATAAACAGGTAACAATATATTTGCTTTTTGGAATCTGTGGATTTCTAAGTATTGTTAAGACTGGTATTGTTCTCCCATTTCTAGGAAGCAGATTCTGATGCTGCCAAGGTGTTCAATGAAGTAGCCGCAAGCACTGATGACATTCCATTTGGTATCACAACCAACAAGGATCTCTTCAAGGAGCATGAGATGGAATCAGATGGTGTCATGCTCTTCAAGAAGGTAATTTACTAGCATTTATATATAACCACACTTTTTATCCCCCGCCATAGGCGGATGGATATTGTTTTGGCGTTGTCTGTCTTTCTGTCAGCCTGGCACTTTTGTGTCCGGAGCCATATCTTGGAAGTGCTTTGGTGGATTTCATTGAAACTTGGTATGTGCATATATATATGGATAAGAGGATGATGCATGCAAAATGGCATTGTACACTATCTGTTAATAACGGAGTTATGGCCCTTTGTATCTTAAAATAATGCTTTTAGCTGAGTGTCAAATATAACACTTTTGTGTCCAGAAGCAAATTGACGGGGAATATCAATTAAAAAAATTTGCTTGTTTAACCATAATATATGAATACTGAAAATGAACTTCTATAGCTGGTGGGCTTGGGAATTTGATTTATGTGGGGTTATGCTTTTTAAGCCGGACACCACAAACATAACCATTTGATTTTCTGTCACAATTATTATAGAGCTTTATGTGTAAGCACGGTATGATGTGAAAATAAATTCATTAACGATACTTGGAATTGGGGTTTTAATTTGTATAATTGCTTTTTTTGTTAGTGGAATGAATGACATTAGTTAAAAAGTGATCAAATCTCTTTTTCCATGACTTTTAGACCATATTGAGACAGTTATGGCATGTGAGAGCATTGTGGTCTCCCAGGAGCAGTACCAGTATCAATGACCAGTTTATAACAATTTCACACTTATTATGAAATATGTTTCAGTTTGATGAAGGAAAGAACCGATTTGATGGTGAACATACAGCTGAGAATCTCAAGAATTTCATTACAAGCAACCAGCTTCCAACCGTTATTGAATTCACACAGGAGGTAATGTTTATAAGAGAATCATTGTGAATGACATTACACATGCCTAGGTTCATAGACATGTTATGAACCTTTGGTAATTTTACCTTGTGTCCTAAATGACCCTAAATCTGTACATTTTTTTTAGTGTGAGCACAGCACTACAAAAAATTGGTAAAAAAAGGATAGCGGTCTCAATAGGTGACATAGTTAACTAGAAATGGCGCGGCAGAGGCCGACGCGTATCCCCACGCCGAATGTTTGACCTAGGTGTGCCCCAGGGTTGGTAATGGGGCCATGCATAGCTGAGATTGACCGTATTGTCATAAGAGAAGTTCATCATCAATTAGAAGTGAATTGGTGTAGAAATGAAGAAGTTATAGTAAAAGGCAATTTTGGGTGGGTGTGACATATGTGGGCAGGGCGCCCCAGGGTTGGTAATTGTGCCATGCATAGTTGAGATTGACCGTATTGTCATAAGAGAGGTTCAGTATCAATTTGAAGTGAATCGGTGTAGAAATGAAGAAATTATAGTAAAAGGCAATTTTGGGTGGGTGTGGTCTATGTGGGCGGGGCGCCCCAGGGTTGGTAATGGGGCCATGCATAGTTGAGATTGACTGTATTGTCATAAGAGAAGTTCAATATCAATTTGAAGTGAATCCGTGTAGAAATGAAGAAATTATAGTAAAGGCAATTTTGGGTGGGTGTGGTCTATGTGGGCGGGGCCCCAGGGTTGGTTATGGGGCCATGCATAGTTGAGATTGACCCTAATGTCATAAGAGAATTTCAGTATCAATTTGAAGTGAATCCGTGTAGAAATGAAAAAATTATAGTAAATGGAATTTTTTGGTGGGTGTGGCCTATGTGGGCGGGCGCCCCAGGGTTGGGATTGGGGCCATGCATAGTTGAGATTGACCCTAATGTCATAACAAAAGTTCAGTATCAATTTGAAGTGAATCCGTGTAGAAATGAAAAAATTATAGTAAATGGAAATTTTTGGTGGGTGTGGCCTATGTGGGCGGGGCGCCCCAGGGTTGGGAATGGGGCCATGCATGGTTGAGATTGACCGTATTGTCATAGGTGAGGTCCAGTATCAATTTGAAGTGAATCGGTGTAGAAATAAAGAAGTAAATGTAAAATAACCTAAAAAAATGAGTGATAATTTCTGACGCGGCCCCACCCCAACCCCTATAACTTTTGACCCAGGGGTCAGATCAAAATTCCAAATAGTGCAGGGTCGCACATATGCTCATAGCTACCATGTGTGTAAATTTCAAGGTTCTAGTGCTTTTAGTGTAGGAGGAGATAGTGGCCAGGACGGACGGACGGCGGAGATCACCACAATATCCCCACCTTTTTTTCAAAAAGCGTGGGGATAATAAAGTTCATTAGTTGTGTAGCCTTGTCTTTAATTAAGCTTGAATCCTGGGTACTGCAATTTTTTTTATTCATCCTGTTTAATACATTTGGATGTCATAAAATAGTCAATGGATTGGTGAATTTCTCTTTACTTTGATTTTGGCTGCAGAATACCTTGACAATAGGAAATATACAAAGAAAGAACAGAAAATCAAAATTTAAGTTCCAAACCTTATTTGGAATCAGGTCCACTATGGGAATACAACACACTACTTAAACAAAATATGGAAATCTAATTTTACTAAATGCAGTTTTTATTCAAATATTGAAAAATCATGGCCTTTTTATACGCCCGTCTATGACGGGACGTATTATGGTATACCCCGCGTCCGTCTGTCTGTCCGTCCGTCTGTTAATGTCATACGCTACGTCAAATATCCTTTGACAGATTTTCTTCAAATTTTAACACAATCTTAATATTGATAAACCCTGATCCCCTTTCGTTTTTGACGGAATTCTGAATTGTCGTTCCAGAGTTATGGGACTTTGTTCTTCAAAATTTCGTGATTTCATTGAATGTCCTACTGTAGCTCAAATATCCTTCGATGGATTTTTTTCAAATTTCAACACAATCTTAATATTGATAAACCCTGATCCCCTTTCGTTTTTGACGGAATTCTGAATTGTCGTTCCAGAGTTATGGGACTTTGTTCGTCAAAATTTCGTGATTTCATTGAATGTCCTACTGTAGCTCAAATATCCTTCGATGGATTTTTTTCAAATTTCAACACAATCTTAATATTGATAAACCCTGATCCCCTTTCGTTTTTGACGGAATTCTGAATTGTCGTTCCAGAGTTATGGGACTTTGTTCGTCAAAATTTCGTGATTTCATTGAATGTCCTACTGTAGCTCAAATATCCTTCGATGGATTTTTTTCAAATTTCAACACAATCTTAATATTGATTAACCCTGATCCCCTTTCGTTTTTGACGGAATTCTGAATTGTCGTTCCAGAGTTATGGGACTTTGTTCGTCAAAATTTCGTTATTTCATTGAATGTCCTACCGTAGCTCAAATATCCTTCGATGGATTTTTTTCAAATTTCAACACAATCTTAATATTGATAAACCCTGATCCCCTTTCGTTTTTGACGGAATTCTGAATTGTTGTTCCACAGTTATGGGACTTTGTTGAATGTCAAGGAGACGGCGCTCCATGCTCATGTACTTATAAAATAAACCATGTATTCAAATACAAATAAACTGAAGTAAAAAAATGATTCAAAGGGTTATTTATTATCTTACTACTTCATTGGCGAACGACGGGCGTATCATGCGCTCATGGCGCAGCTCTTTATTGAGTTTATTGATGCATTTACTTTTTTCTAAAACTGTTATATAGTTGATACATATATAGTCAATAAAGATACATATATTATAAATGAGGTCCATAGTTCTTCTTGTTGGCAATGTTAGTGTTTTTTCCAGGCTGTTTTAGCGTGGCTCAGCGCCATGCCCTTTTTTGCCGCGCCACGCTGCCCCTTTGGAAGCCATTTAGCGCCACGCTGCCCCTTTGGAAGCCATTTAGCGCCACGCTGCCCTTTCCAAAGGCCGCCGCCCTGTCCTTTCATGAGCATCCACTGTTTTCCGTCCTCTTAAAAGCTGCCATGCGCCCTTATTGATAAAATATTTATGGCCGCTTGACCATACTTTTAAGCCGAATGTATCCGAGTATGGTCCCAAGGCAGCGAAGATTCCCGCGGTTGTGAATTAGTCATGCGTGAATAACCACGTGTCAATATCAATCGATAATGTCAGTGGCTTTGTTGTAACAAGCACACATATCACCCCGTAATGTGTACTCCTCCATGATAAAATCGTGGACAGTTAATCCGGAGACTTGTAATGAAAACCTCGATGTTATCCTCTTTAAAATTATGCATTTCATGCATATTTCAGTTATATCAAAACATTTATTTTTAGGCGTAATTAAGTTTTTGAAAAATGTTTTATCTTGATTGTTATCGTCTTTAAGATAATTAATGATTGAAACAATAATTAACATATACTAATTAAACAAAAAGCGAATCGAGAATAAGGCGGACATATACGAATTTACGTTGCTATGCGCAACTGTCGCTTACATCATTTTAACAACTTTACAAGATGGCGGACTATACAGAAAATTACTTGTGCCAATTGGCAAAAATGGCAAATAACGATCAAATTAACAATAGAGAACATACATTTAGACAAGATTAATGAAATGCCTATGATAATCAACGATGCACACAACGTTTTCGATACCAACAACATATTTATTAGTAATCTACTTAGTGGATGATTGCCACGGAAACGAGTGTTTGCAAATCGTTAGCGTCAGTTTACTTTAGTTAAAAATCTGACAATATTATCGTTAGAAAACGGGATAAGACAAACACGGTTTCACTTATATGTTAGTGGATCTGTTTATAATCAGATTCATATGCATATATTGCTTTATTGTGTTTGTCGTGCTGTACAGTTTACTGAAAGTTTGAAACAGCATGGAACTCGCAAGGTATATATATTCCATAATATTAATTAAAGTTAGTTAAATACATCAATTACCATTAAATCTGCGTGTTTATATTTTTTGTTTTGCACACCTGCCTCTGATTAAATGTTTCTCCTAAAAGCAGGTCTTCACGGTACGTTTTCGCCCTTTTTTTGCCTAAACTGCACGTTAAAATGCCCTTTTTGAAAGGAATGCACCTTGCCCCTTTGCCCTCCTGGAAAAAACACTAAATGTATGTTAATAAATAATAAGTTTGTGGTGTGTAATAGTTTTCTTTTTGTTTTAAATGCCTTATAAATATTACTATATAGAGTCAATAATCATATTTTTGTTATGGTGCACAGAGTGCCCAGAAGATTTTCGGTGGTGATGTGAAAACCCACATTCTGCTGTTCTCTGACAACGTGGAGAAGGACAGTGACAACATGGTCGCATACAAGGAGGCTGCCACAGGCTTCAAGGGAAAGGTAATGAGACATGAAGGGAGATACACTGAGCCCCTTTTCTAGAAAAACTCTGCCTAATGCTTGTGTGAAAAGTATCGGCCCAGATTAGCCTGTGCCGTCAGCAGGATGACACTTTCCACTTTTATAGAGATTAAAAAAAGGAGCTTCTAAACAAAAATCCAGTGTAGGCGGAAAGATTTTCTCCATGTTTACCTGTGCAATCCGCTAGATAACACCTTTCACACACTCATTTAGCCCAGCATTCTCAGAACCAGGCTCGAGTAATGAATCAAGATGTTTGATTTTACAACTGACTTAAGGGCAAAAGGAAAATTGTTTCAATACACTGCACTGACACACAGTTGTCTCCCTTTAAAGCCCTTTTGAATAATGTTCTGGTCTGAATTAGTGTTTAAGATGTCTGTGTAGGAATCAGGAGATACTTGGAAAGCTCTCGAGATATTCTCTTTAGATCAAAGTACAGATTCTTCCACACACAAAAAGCAGAATAATGAGTATCTAGAAAAAACATAGGATATTGATGTTATCAAGCCTAAATAAACAGGTAAAAACTTAACCCATTTATGCCTAGCGCCTAGAAAAAAGGCCTTGACAAACAGCGTAGACCCAGATGAGACGCTGCATGATCCAGCGTCTCATCTGGGTCTGCGCTGTTAGCTGAAAGAAATTCTGTAAAAAATATAAATATAGAAATAAATATACTAGACATCCGTAATTTTGGAAATAAATTGATCCAATTCAGAAGGATGGGAGAGTCCACTAGGCATAAATGGGTTTAGCTTCTTGTGAATAAACAAAACATGACAGCTAATATCTCGACACTTTACAGGTACTCTTTATCTACATCAATATTAATGATGAAGACAACGGCAGAATCCTGGAGTTCTTTGGCCTCAAGAAGGAGGAGTGCCCAGCCATCCGTCTCATCCGCCTTGAGGAAGATATGACAAAATTCAAGCCAGAGAAAACTGACCTGTCCGCTGCCTACATCAAGGAATTCGTGTCCAGCGTTTTGGATGGTAAAATAAAGGTAGGGGTAATTTTTCATTGAGGCGATTTGGTTTCATTGTTGTATAGCTCTTACAATATTTGACTTTTGGTTTCAACCATTAATTGCTTTCTAAATGTCTCAACACTGTGTTATTTAATTTTGTTGTTCGGTTGGTTAAGCAGATAGATTGATATTATTATTATTCAATGTCAAAATCGTAGTTTATTTTATGAATCTTTTAATATATCTTAGTTCTTTCTTTAATAAATAATATAATAACTTAAATGCATTGTTGATTCTCATTTGTGTCAGTTATTTCTATATATTTTCAAGTTGTTTGACTGTACTATTGTTAAAATTTCAATCTGACATGGTCATAACTTCAAGCTGACAAGGTCAAAATTTCAATCTGACAAGGCAATAACTTCAATCTGACAAGGTCATAATTTCAATTTGACAAGGTCATAACTTCAATCTGACAAGGTCATAATTTCAATCTGACAAGGTCATAACTTCAATCTGACAAGGTCATAATTTCCATCTGACAAGGTCATTATTTCAATCTGACAAGGTCATAACTTCAATCTGACAAGGTCATAATTTCAATCTGACAAGGTCATAAGGTCATAGTTTAGATCTGACAAGGTCATAATTTCCATCTGACAAGGTCATAATTTCAATCTGACAAGGTCATAACTTCAATCTGACAAGGTCTTAATTTCAATCGACAAGGCAGTAATTTCAATCTGACAAGGTCAAAACTTCAATCTGACAAGGTCATAATTTCCATCTGACAAGGTCATAATTTCAATTGGACAAGGTCATAATTTCCATCTGACAAGGTCATAATTTCAATCTGACAAGGTCATAACTTCAATCTGACAAGGTCATAATTTCAATCTGACAAGGTCATAATTTCAATCTGACAAGGTCATAATTTCAATCTGACAAGGTCATAACTTCAATCTGACAAGGTCATAACTTCAATCTGACAAGGTCATAATTTCAATCTGACAAGGCAGTAATTTCAATCTGACAAGGTCATAATTTCCATCTGAGAAGGTCATAATTTCAATTTGACAACATCATAATTTTCATCTGACAAGGTCATAATTTCCATTTAACAAGGTCATAATTTCCATCTGACAAGGTCATAATTTCAATCTGACAAGGCAGTAACTTCAATCTGGCAAGGTCATAATTTCAATCTGAAAAAGTCAGTTCTAATGCATTTGCTTATTATCCCTCCTTTGCTCCCATATCAGCCCCACTTGATGACAGAGGAAGTGCCAGCTGACTGGGACGCCAAGCCTGTCAAGGTCCTTGTTGGAAAGAATTTTGAGGAAGTTGCCAAAAATAAGGACAAGGATGTCCTTGTTGAATTTTGTAAGTATTTCTTAGTTGTTGGTCAATTTTCAGATTCAAATTATAATTGATGTCCATTTTTGTGTGCAGTGGATGACTTTGAAGAAACATCTGATTCTCTATGTCACATCAAGGAACCTAATTGTCAATGCGTCAGGTATATTTACACCTGGCAAAATGAATGCTTTATCAGACCATCGTGTAGCATTTGCACTGTATTTCAGTATTTCTACGACAAGTTTTCTGATCAAAGGTCAAAAGTAATATTTAGTCATCAACAGTTTGTACGTGACATTATTAGTTGCACTGTTAGTAACTGATGGTGTATGGGATATACACCCTTAGTAATTTCATACCATACGAGAGCAAAGCTAGAGAATGGTATGAAAGTACTGAGGGCGTATATCCCATACACTATCAGTTTCTTACTGGGTAACAATTATATCTCAACCAACTACTCAGGGTGTATGGAAAATACTCCATGGGCCCGTGAGCGCTCTTATCCAATCAGATTAGATCATTTTTGTAGGAGGTGAGATATAAGCCAATGTTTGAGGCCAAAGAAGAATGTGATAGCATCTAAGCCCTTTGGACACATTTCTTGTTACAAGATGAATCAACAAACTTGAGGTTTTCTTATCCAAGTAAGTATGTTAATAAAAACTGTGATAATATAATTCCTTGCACCGCCCACTTTCAGATGCCCCATGGTGCGGCCACTGCAAGCAGATTGCACCCATCTGGGACCAGCTTGGGGAGAAGTACCAGGAGAGTGACAGCATTGTGATTGCCAAGATGGACTCCACAGCCAACGAGCTTGAGGACGTAAAAGTCCAGAGCTTTCCCACAATCAAGTGCTTTCCTAAGAATGGTGCTGCCGTAAGTTATATTCGGTCATTATAGTCTATATAAGCTAAATAAATTTATTTTAGTGTAATTTTCATGTTTTGAATGATGGATTTTGTCAGTTATTTTAAGCGAGGCTGTTTTCGGAGAAAACCCGAGCTATTGTCATAGCCAGCTCGTCATCCGCCGTAGGCGTCGTGCTAAAACCCTAACATTGGCCATAACTTTTTAAATATTGAAGATAGCACCTTGATAGTTGGCATGCATGTGTATCTCATGGAGCTGCACATTTTGAGTGGTAAAATTTCAAGGTGAACATCATCCTTCAAGGTCTAGGGTCGAAAAAACAAAGTCAAGGGAAGTAATAAGCTTTAAATGGACATAGTTTTCTGACCTGCCCACGTATATATTTTTGTTAAATAAATCAAAGCGGTGCAGTAGGTGGCATTGTGTTTCTGACAAACACATTGTGGTAAAAGGTCAAGGTCATCCTTTACGGTCTATGGTAAAAAACAGATTTAAGGGAAGAAATAAGCTTTAAAAAGGGAGAAAATTATTCAATATTGAACATGGCCACTTTAGATATTTGGCATGCATGTGTATCTCATGGAGCTGCACATTTTGAGTGGTGAATCTCCAGTCACGGTAGTGGCTTTTAATTATTTGCTACTAAAAATAGAGATTTTTAACAATTATTTTCAAGGGAAGTAATTTATATAATTATAAATCTCGTATTATATATTTCCTTACCAAGAATTGAAGTTCTTTTCACAGTTACTGTACAGATTTATTATTTTGATTATTTATAACCCAAATGATTGATTTTTCGAAGTTTTTTTTTTAATGATATAATTATAATTTCTTTCATGTTCATTACATACCTGTGGACTTATGTCCATAGATACATGACCAACTCTGGCTATGAAGTTTTATGGAAAAAAAAAAACTCTGGCTATGATCTCTTTTAAACCACAGGCCTTGGTTGTAAGTGATGTCTGACATGGTCATAGTTGACTCTGAGACCCCCCCCCCTGGTTGGATTGGACAAATTTCAAGGGAAGTAATAACCTTTAAAGGGAGATGATTTCTATACCTGCCAAATGATAAATAGAAATTTAATTTCAATGCGGCGCAGTAGGGGGCATTGTGTTTCTGACAAACACATCTCTTGTTGGGTCATTAGGCCAAAGGTCAATGTCACTGTGACCTCTTAAAAAAAATTCAAAAAAAAATTCTGAAAACCTTTCGCAGCCGAGCGTTGCACCTGTTATGCGGGGCTCTTGTTAAGGATTTGAAGTTGCACATATTACCTGAAATTAAATAGTTGTTGACCGGTGGTGGTCACAAATTGGCACTGTTGATGTGTACATGCATTCTGAATAAATTTGTTTATGGTTTGTGTTTGTTTATAATATAAAACAAATAATGTTACAACATTCTAAATGTTGAAAACATGTTGATTTATGCAGTTGTATCCTACATAGTGAACATTGTTATGCGTATCTATATTAAGTGAAGTGATATTTAGTAATATAGATAATAACATAAATGTCCTTGGTACGGCACTAATCTATTTCATTAAGCATAATGTTCACTGATTCAGTATGAACACAGTTAATTCAGCATTACGATGTCATTGATTACTTAAATGTCCTTTATATGAGATAAATATCATTGATTTGGCACAATATGTCCAATGTGTTATTGCAGGTTGTTGACTACAATGGTGAGAGAACTCTAGAGGGATTCAGCAAGTTCTTGGATTCTGGATGCAGCAAGGAGGCAGCTGGTGCAGCATCAGAGGAGGTGAGAAATAATGTGGGCTGTTTTATAGTGTGCACGTTGGTAACAAGGGGCTTAAGATGATGTGTAGTGTCGTTCCAGATTCACTGTGCAGTCTGCACAGGCTAATAATGGACGACATTCTTCGCTTGTAAAGTAATTTGTGATTTAAGGAGGTCTCTTAGCAAAAATCCAGTTTATTATGCATTATTAAGCCCTGTCTTGTCTTAAAGAGCCTGAAATGTTTTTTGTTTTTACCTCCCCCAACACTATAGTGGGGGGGACATATTGTTTTTGCCTGTCTGTTGGTTTGTTGGGTTGTTTGTTTGCGTCAAACTTTAACATTTGCAATAACTTTTGCATCATTGAAGATAGCAACTTGATATTTGTCGTGCATGTGTATCTCATGTAGCTGCACATTTTGAATGGTGAAAGGTCTAGGTCATCCTTCAAGGTCAAAGGTTAAATATATGGCTTCAAAGCGGCGAAGTAAGGGGCATTGTGTTTCACAAACAGCTCTTGTTTAATTGTATTACTCTGGTGAGCTATGGTTCTAAAGCCTACGTAGGGCAAAGGTATTTTTTGTTGTTGTTTAGGATAAAATTACAGTCTGCGTTATGCTTGTAGTATTTTTCATGTAATACTGGGTTCTGGAATGCTATTTAATACCCCCGGATCGAATGATCGGGGGTATATTGTTTTTGGCCTGTCTGTCTGTCATTGTATGTGTCTGTCATTGTGTGTTTCTGTCATTGTATGTGTCACAAAACTTAAACCTTGGTCATAACTTTTGCAATATTTAAGATAGCAACTGTGTAAAGATTGAAACTTGATATTTGGCATGCAAGTGTCTCATGGAGCTGCACATTTTCAGTGGTGAAAGGTCAAGATCATCTTTCAAGGTCAAAGGTCAAATATATGGCTTCAAATCGGCACATTAGGGGGCATTGTGTTTCTGACAAACACTTCTCTTGTTTCATTCAGTGGTGTTGTTTCTCATATCATAATGTTCCAGATTTCGATTATAATACTATTGATGATTGAACATTTTTTTCACGAAATTTACTGATGTAGTATCCCCAAATATAATTTTAAAATAGTCATTTGGTATAATATTAAAATAACTGTCTTAACAATTAGTACATTGGAAATTTCTTTCTCATGGAAGGATGAGGATGATGAAGAGGAGGAGGAGGAAGAGGAGGAGGCAGAAGGGGGAAATAAGAAGCTTGACGACGAGCTGTAAATACGCTCTCTTCAAGTTGTGGATTTTCATCATATCGGTCTATCATCCATCCACTTGCAGCCACGGAATGAGTGGTTTTGTAACGGCCCAGTGAATAACATGGGCAGCTTTCTCGATTCAAGATTTTTGTTTGCTTCCAGTGCCAGAAAAATAGTGCTAAAATTGCGTTTGTTTAAAATGAAATTAAAGAAAAGTGCCTGTCAATGAGATTTATACTTTTTTGTTACTGCTCAAAAGTATTTTCTACCTTTTTATATAGCAATTCTGATTTGCATGGTTATATGTTACATGCATAAAATTGCATAATGTTTGAAAACCAAAACCAAAATGTTTTTGAGAACTTACTTAATATTGTTTTATGGCATGTTGATAAGGTATCTTTATAACAGCTTTATGTTTGTTAAGATGTGCAAACAAAGCACTGTGGCTATAAATTAGGTTTATTTGTCTCATTTCTCATTCATGTTTAATCTTTAAAACAAGTATGTCTAGTCAACAAACCCATGGTGAAAGCTTGGTGCTGGCCCTACTTGTGTTATAGATCGTCTCATCTAGGTTTTACAAATATTAATACATTTTAAAGTGTTTGAATTCTTGAATCATGTAGGTCTTCAAATTGATACGTACACTAAAGTGTGCGCCAGTGTTGTTCAATTATGTTGAAAACACATAGGACTTTTCTCACTGATGTTTAAAATCAAATAAATATGTTCATTATACATCAAGCTGGTGTTTATACCTTGAAAGAAAAATGTGTTCTTAGATAATGACTGTGAGATTAATTGTGCATGGCAATTTGTTGTTATTGACTAGGTGATGTGTTTATTTTTTGTTGGCCTTTTTTCTTTTTTTGGTCTAAGGAATTTTGGTCTGCAGTTTACAGACTGTATTTTTTAAGATATATTTCAACAAATATACTTAATATGTTTTTTGTTGTTATTTATATCTTTATTTTTATTTTTTAATTTTCATGCTGCCACAATACTGTTAGTGACATCTTTCTCTATTGTACAGTTCTGTTTTTCCCTCTGAATTTATAATATATTTGTTATTTAAGAACTTTTCACATTTTGTCTTAATTATGGTTAATTTATGTCTTCTCATATTTAAAAATGCGTCCTTTGCTATGCATATTGTGTTATTTTATTGCATTTTAATTATCATCATTATTTACAACATCTTAAAAATTATTTACTGTTATAAGAAACCTAAATTCATGTTTACGTTGTTTTTTTGTTTGAAAATGAATGCAAGGTATTTGTCTGCGTGGAAGGTAATTTTCAACAACTCCATCTAAAATGTGTATGAGTTGGATGAGGTAGATAAGGTATTTACAAGAAGTGAAAGATTGGTTTTAAACGTTGATACTATATTTTTGTAAGCTAAATTAGTACCAAAGTATTTGACTGAATAAATAAAACTACCTTAGCTGATTTTCAGCATAAGGTATTGGTCTTCCAGTACTTTCAAGCACATGGGTATAAGCTTATTACATACAATGTATGTTGTGCTATGAACTTAAAAAATTGGACACCCTTAAGTTATGATCAAGTTTACTTGGTGTTTTTGTTTGAATTGGCAAATGCACTCATGTATATTTTGAGTTTTTTTTACAAATATGTGTTATAATTGCAAGACCTCTCTTTGGCATAAAGCTATAGATAGATTGTTGTAAATTATTTTTGTGTATAAATAATGAATGATTCAGAAAATTTGGAGTAAGTTTGACAGTGTGAGATTAACGTGTGGTTTGCTGTTTGCGCATTCCAGTGTATTTGCGAATGCATTTTTATTCTCGTACGATCATATATTTTGAATAGAGAATGACATCAAAACCTTGAGCACTTTTTGTTGACATTCTATTCCAATAAAGCGCAAATTGATTTTTTTTACAAAATATTGGCTGTTTTGCATCGTTAAATTAGCTGTTTTTGCTTACTTTTCATGTTAATATCAGTTAAGCGTTGAATTTTTCATGACACTTTGTTCTGTTAGTGATCAGCATTGGGCACAATTGGAAGACATCCGTCTGTTTTGTAGCGGATGTTTGTCCATGCTTCTCAAGCAGTATAATACACTTTACTTTGATGTATTATTTATTATCTGAAAATGGTCAAAACTAGTATTGTTTCTTGTGAAACAAATAAATTAAATACATATCAATGTGTTTGTTTTTGTCTGATAATTACACTGTTGTATTATACCCCCCCATTACCATGAATGTAATTGGGGCTATATAGGATTCCCTTTGTCGGTCGGTCGGTCTGTCCCCAAATTTTTATCCAATCTTCACCAAACTTGGTCAGAAGTTGTATCTAGATGATGTCTGGGTCAAGTTTGAATATGGGTCATGCCGGGTCAAAAACTAGGTCACGGGGTCACTTAGTGCGTTTTAAACCGAAAGAAATTTGTCCAGACCATAACTATTTCATTTATCGTTAGATTTTAAAATGACTTTGTACATTTGTTCACCATCATGGGACGGTGTGTTATGCGAAAGAAATACATCGATATCTCCAAGGTCAAGGTCAAAATACCTATAAATGAGCTTGTCCGGGCCATAAATTTGTCATTTATCATGAGACTTTAAAATCATTTGGCACATTTGTTCACCATCATTGGACGGTGTGTCATGCGAAATAATTACGTCAATATCTCCAAGGTCAAGGTCACATTTTGAGTTCAAAGGTCAAAAATGGCCATAAATGAGCTTGTCCAGGCCATAACTATGTCGTTCATCGTGAGACTTTAATAATATTTGGCACATTTGTTAACCATCATTGGACGGTGTGTCATGCGAAATAATTACGTCGATATCTCCAAGGTCAAGGTCTTACTTTGAGTTCAAAGGTAAAAAATGGCTGAACTGAACTGAACTAGGCCATCTTGGAGAGATGTGTGGATAAATTTGCTCTTCAAAAAAGCATTAAAATACATGCATATAGTGGAGTAAAAGTAGTAATTTATAGTGCAACATGTGCATGAAGTACTAATAGATGCTGTAAAAAAGTGAAAACCTGGAAAAGTTATGTGATAAAATAGTAGTTTGAAGAAGTAGATATCAAAAGATTTAAATATTTTTGTGACACCTAAGTGTTTACCTGTAGGACAAACATCAAATTTCACCTGGACAAAACCCCTAAACATCAGCAGAGTGTAAAAGGATTACAAAAGGATTATAACCATTGACTATAGTGATTATCAATTATCTACTTTAAAAAAAACTGTACTTGTACCAATTAAACCATGAGCAACGAGACAACAAAAAACCAGCCAAAACTTAGTTTCACGGGGACTAAGCCACAGACAAAGCCTGCTGTCAAAAAATACAGGCCAGACAATAGTGATAACAGTAACTCAAGTATGGAGGAACTGAATTCAATACAGGTACAACTTCAAGTCATGAATGAGGGAATTACAAATTTAAGGGATGATGTCAAAGGCATGCTAAAAAAAGATGAAGTTGAACAGCTGATAATGAACACAGTCACAAATCTTATGAAAAACCTTGAACACAGCACACACAAAAAAATTGAACAAATGATCAACGAAAAAGTAAATGATATGCAATCCAAAATGGACAGCCTAGACTTCGAAAATAAAAGCCTAAGAGAAAAAATTGAACATCTCGAAAAGACCAATGAGATCAAAAACAAAACCATAAATGAGCAAATTGAAAAAACCTATGGCATAAGTAAAACTGCACATAAAAAGGCAAACTACAACGAACAATATTCGAGGAAAAACAACATAAAAATCCTCAATATACCAGAAGCTAAAGAAGAAAATGAAATAACACTTGCAAAAACTGTAGGGCAAATTCTGAAGACCCACACGGAAGTTGACCTTCAACCAATAGATATAGTGGCATTGCACCGTATCCCTACCAAGAGGGGGCAGATTCGCCCCGTACTTATAAAGCTACGCAACAACTCTGCGAAATCTGCCATCATGCGGAAACGGGCTCCAATGAAGAGCAACGGTTACAAGCTGGTTGACGATGTCACGAAACCGAACCAGGGCTTAATCAACAGGCTTCTTCTGCATCCAAATATTGACAGTGCGTGGTATTTTAATGGTGCGGTATATGGACAAACTGTTGCCGGTGAGCGAATCAAATTCGACATATATGATAATGTGAATGATGTTATCGAAAGCTTCAGGCAATATAGAAGAAATGGCGTGAGCGGACACCCGGAGAAATGAACATTACTTGCATAAGTGGTATGTTTCTAATTTTATGACTGTACATCTATATTACATGTAAAACCAAAACAGCGCATTTTTAGCTTTAATCTGTTCTATGTTGAACCCGTTTGTGTTGTTATCTTCTAAAATTTATGTACGTAGATGTTTAACAAACACCTTAACCTAATCTTTGGAATAATCATATAACTTTAAAAAAAGACATTAATACAATTTTTTTTCTAAAACAAAAAAACAAAACAGTTTATGTCTAAATTTGTAGAAATTAGCAATTGATTAATCGAAAGCAGAAATCACACAAGTAAATAAAGATACTAACTATATAATCACCGGCTGGATAAAAAAATAGACTATAGATTTATAGTTTCTATTTTTAGCATGACCATATAGCCTTTACCAAAAACTACGATTAACTGCAAGCAGCAATCACATAAGTAAATAAAGATACTAACTATAAAATCACCTGTTGGATTGAAAAATTGACTATAGAATCATACTTTCTATTTTTAGCATGACCATATAGCACGTATGCAATAATACAGTGCAGAACATAGTCCTTATCTAGTTTAAAATACTAATCCCATTAATTTTAAAATCTGTGAAGATGTATGAACTAAGGTTATGTAAATTACACATCAAATGTTATAATTAACAGTAAATATTCCCATGTTATTGACTGGTTGCTGCATTAAGTTTTGTGGATAATGTATGCATTAATAAACCTACCCTACATAGTGATGTACAAACATTACAGGGGAACTATTGAACTAAATTACATCCTTTTTGAAAGTCAGAAACTGTTGTATTTAATGTAAATACAGACATTGTACTTGTTTTTATTATGTTCCATACTCTGGCACAGATGATCGTGTTGCACATTTTATGATTGTACTTGTTTTTATTATGTTCCATACTCTGGCACAGATGATTGTGTTGCACATTTTATGATTGTACTTGTTTTTATTATGTTCCATACTCTGGCACAGATGATTGTGTTGCACATTTGATGATTGTACTTGTTTTTATTATGTTCCATACTCTGGCACAGAGGATTGTGTTGCACATTTTATGATTGTTATCCCTATACCTATCCGTATGGGTCTATTACGAACAATGTATTGCTCTTTAAAGAAAAATATATTGTAAATTGCAATTTCTACTGATGCTCTTAAATTATTGAAAATTAAACATCCTTATAATTATATTCTAACGGTTTATCTGATCACAATGATTATTTTCCTTTATACATGTAAGCTTGACAAGATAAAACTACATGTTCTTATATTGGCTCCTTTAAAACTACTATATGCTTATAATTCTACTGTGAGTGGTAAGAACTACAACTACTGTAAACTAGCCTTTTCTTGTATACTATATCTCAGATGTGAAGATAGATATGAATGTAATTGTTCTTTACAACATACGCAGTTTATCACAATGGTTAATTATTCAACCGGACTTGTTCATTTTCTTTATTAATGTTTGAAATAAGAGTCTGTAAAGGACACATATTTTAGAACATAAATAAGTTTTGATACATGTTTTAAATATTGTCAGGTCTATAAATGAATGTAATTGATATCTGCAACAAGTGAACGTTGATGAAAACTCTTATTATCTGAGATATGTATCCTTTCATTAATTATATGATTAACACGTGTACATGTGTAAAAAGTATGTGTAAATGCAGTTTTTGTGAAATAAGTAAATCTGAATGAAGTGAGCTTTCCATATTAAAAATTATTGCGAAATGTTCTTATTATTAGAAATATGAATGTCAAAGAAAATTCTTTCATTTTAGGGATGTGTTTTTTCTTTCTTACTAAATGTTTTCAATGAATATAATTGATATCTGCAATACACGAAGGTTGATGAAAATCCTTAATTTAATATATCTGGTGATGTTTTTTCTTTCCATAAATAAATGTTTAGCTCAAATGTATTTGTAATAAGTATATTTAAGTGTAGATTTTTCCAAATTATCCAACTTTATTGCTTAATTAATAATTATTTAAATTATAAACATATGAAAAGAAGAAATAAAATGAACCATCATACATTGTTGCATTCGGGTTTTATTTGTGTGATTTATGAAGACAGTAGTTTGTTTGTCACATGTTTATGTTTCACCATACATAATACATTACCCATAAAATTACATATAATATATTTTCATATGTTGTAAATCATGTATTTTAATGTAAATAAGCCCCTATGTTTGATTGCAACCACAATCATTCATTATACCTTAAGCCTCCTTTTGTACTTTTTGTTATTTTGTTCTTATACTGTATGTTTGTGTTTAAGTTGCTGAATTGTTTGTGTCTAAACATGCAGAAGCTGAAAGTTATGAATATTGTATTATATATATTGCTCCAAGATACCTGTTTTGGGACTCATATTTTACAGCTCATTTTTCTTCCTTCTGTCATTATTTCTTTTCACTTCTTCACGTCTATAGAATCTTCATATTTTTGGATCTTTAATTTTTGTTTTCTAATTTTGTATGAATGCACGGACATCTTTAAAATAGAAACTTACTGGACAAACCCACATAATAATATTTACACACCCTCCCTCTCTTTAAATGATTAAATTATGCACTCTGAACGTAAAAGGGCTAAACAATAAAGACAAACGCATTAAAATCTTCAAATGGTTAGACGAAAAAAAATATAGTATATGCCTACTACAAGAAAGTCACTTGACACATACTTTAGCACAAACCTTAAAAGATGAATGGGACGGAGACATCTATCTTAGTGGACAACATACTAATAAACAAGGCATTGCCTTTCTGATAAAAAATAATATAGGTATCACAGTCAATAACTTTAACGAAATAATAATTGGCAGACAAGCAAGTATAGATATCAAAATACACGAAACAGAATTAACATTAATTAATGTTTACGGCCCTAACATAGATGATTACACATTCTATGAAACATTACAATCCTTTATAATTAATAACCAAGATAAAAACATTATAATCGGTGGTGATTTTAATACTGTTCTTAACCCATTATTAGACAAAAAGAATGGAAACCTTTATACTCATCCTAAAAATAGAAACATTTTAAATAACATAATTGAAAACTACAATATGATAGACATCTGGCGTACAATATATCCAAACGAAAGCAAATTCACCTGGCACTCAAACACAAAACCAACAATATTTTGTAGATTAGACTATTTTTTAATATCTGAATCTCTTTGCAACATTATTGACACATGCAACATAAAACCAGGATTCATGACTGACCACTCTCTAGTTGAACTTAAACTGCACAATATACAACCTGAAAGAGGCCCAGGATACTTTAAAATTAACAACAGCATCTTATTAGATACACAATATCAAACACAAATAAAACAGGAAATATTAAATACAGTTCAAAATAATAAAGATGCAAACCCAAACACCTTATGGGAAGTAATTAAAGGAAATATACGCAACACAACAATTAGATACACATCATTTAAACAAAAAGAAACACACAAACTTGAAGCTGAAACCATCAAAACCATTGAAACACTTGAAAAACAATTGCACCAAACAAACACAAATGATACCACCGACATTGAAAATGAAATAACATTAAAAAAACAAATATTAGATGGAATCTATCATACACATCTCAATGGAATAATACTAAGAGCGCGTGCTCAGCATGTTGAACACAATGAAAAAAACACAAAATATTTCGCAAACATTGAAAAACGTAGAAGTGAACAAAAAACTGTACACAAATTAGTAGTCAATGGCAAAGATATAACAAACAGAACTCAAATACTAGAAGAACAACGTTTATTTTTCGAAACCCTCTATAAACGAAAAAATGTTGAAAATAACACCCTTTTTAAAAATACACATCACGCTTTAAACCAGGAGGAAAAACAACTGTGCGACGGATTGCTTAATGAATATGAATGTGGATTAGCCCTAAAAGAAATGCAAAATAACAAAAGCCCAGGATCTGATGGCATCACAATCGAATTTTATAAAATATTCTGGAATGATATAAAAACACATCTAATTAATTCACTTAACTTTTCATTTAACAATGAAAACTTAACTACCCTACAAAAACAAGGTATTATATCACTTATTCCAAAACCTGGAAAAAACTTAGAATCCTTATCAAACTGGCGCCCAATTAGTTTACTTAACAATGATTATAAAATTGCAACTAAAAGTATAGCAAACAGAATAAAAAAAATATTACCATCAATTATTTCAAAATCTCAATCTGGTTTCATAAAAGGACGTTACATTGGTGAAAACGTTCGTCTTATCCAAGAATGCATAAACTATTTCAACAATTCAAATAGTCCTGGTCTAATATTCTTTGCAGACTTTGAAAAGGCATTCGATTCGCTTGATCATTCATTTATGTTCTCCTGCTTAGAAAATATGAACTTTGGTGAAAATCTCATTCAATGGGTCAAACTTTTCTATACCGATATTAATAGTATAATCATTAACAATGGCTTCTTTTCAAACAGTTTTAACATCGAACGGGGGGTTCGACAAGGATGTCCACTCTCATCATCGCTATTTATTATTTGCATCGAGTATCTATCACATCACATACAATCAAATAAACACATAAAAGGCATATCACTAGAACCTGACGAAGAAATCAAACAATCCCTATTTGCTGACGATGCAACTTACTTTTTAAACGACAATTACGATTCTTTCCATAACCTAATAGAGTCGCTAACCCTTTACGGAATGACATCGGGTCTAAAACTAAACAAAAGTAAATGTACTGTGCTACGAGTAGAAGTACAAAAAACAAGTACCAAATTTTAATTGTTTTGTCCATAGTCTTAAACTAAAAATCCAGATTGAGAAAGAAATAGCTCTTAGTAATGACACATTACAAATCTTTGAACAAAAATGGAATCGGATTAAATTCTCATAATGTTTTGTCCACTTATATACATTTCACTCTAATGTTAGTTTATCTTCCTAAAACAGTTTTTTTTTTATCTTTCTAATATAGTTTTTGTTTATATATTTTTTTTCAATCTAACAAGATCATTGTGAATATACAACTAAACACACAAATACAGTATGCTTTCTTCCGACTTTATACAACTCATCATTTTTCATAACTATTCCTCTGTTGTTCTTTTCTTTTCTCTCTCTAAAAAAAAATATTTATATATATTAGCATATCTTGTATAACATGTGTGAACTTTATTGCTTTATACAATCACTGTGTTGTATGATCATATACATGTTTACATTATATGTATGATATTGAATTAAAAAAAAAAAAAAAAAAAATGGCTATAAATGAGCTTGTCCAGGCCATAACTATGTTGTTCATTGTGAGATTTAAAAATTATTTGGTACATTTGTTCATCATCATTGGACGGTGTGTCGTGCGAAAGAATTACTTCGATATCTGCCATTTCAAGGTTACATTTTGAGTTCAAAGGTCAAAAATGGCCATAACTGATCTTGTCCGGGCCATAACTATGTCATTCATTGTGAGACTTTAAAATAACTCGGTACATTTGTTCACAATCATTGGACGGTGTGTCTTGTGAAAGAATTACGTCGATATCCCCAAGGTAAATGTCACACTTGGAGTTCAAAAGTAAAAAAAAAGCCATAAATGAGCATGTCCGGGCCATTACTATGTAACTCATTGTGAGATTTTATAATGACGCTGTACATTAATTTTGTTCACAGTCATTGGACGGCATGTCATGCTAAAGAATTCAAGAGTTCAAAGGTCAAAATGGCCATAAATTTTAATGGCATAATAATTCTTAAAAATCGCCATGAAATAGCTTCTCTTGGTTTGTGAAGACAGCATGCACAATATTCTGTGTCAATGCAGCATGTGGCGGTATACGTCACGTCTATTCTGTGTCAATGCAGCATGTGGCGGTATACGTCACGTCTATTCTGTGTCAATGCAGCATGTGGCGGTATACGTCACGTCTATTCTGTGTCAATGCAGCATGTGGCGGTATACGTCACGTCTATTCTGTGTCAATGCAGCATGTGGCGGTATACGTCACGTCTATTCTGTGTCAATGCAGCATGTGACGGTATACGTCAAGTCTATTCTGTGTCAATGCAGCATGTGGCGGCATACGTCACGTCTATTCCGTGTCAATGCAGCATGTGGCGGTATACGTCACGTCTATTCTGTGTCAATGCAGCATGTGGCGGTATACGTCACGTCTATTCTGTGTCAATGCAGCATGTGGCGGCATACGTCACGTCTATTCTGTGTCAATGCAGCATGTGGCGGTATACGTCACGTCTGTGACAATTCTCTAGTTTAGTCTGAACCCAAAACTATCGCATAGTTCACTCCAAACTGCTCCGGTTTGCGATGCATATGCACATCTGACTTACATCTACACCTGAAGATTTCTCTTTCCATTTTGAAACGCCAACATACATAAATAGATTCATTAATGTTATTTTTTGGTTTAGTATGTTTAGTAATCATATGTGAGTTTTATGCAACTTTTTATGGAAAACGATTGACCTAAAAGCACAAACTATGCACGACGAAAAAACAAACATCAACCACGTACGTTTGTAATTGTCGCAGGATTTAGATTTTTGTCATCCATGCACAACTGCACATTTTTTCCAGACGTGCAGACAAAACGGACCTGGAATAAATCTATAATCACCTCCGATGAAACTGGTAGGGTACTGAAAACGTGGCTTATTAATAGTTTATCTATTATAACGTTCTTTAAAGTTCTCTCAACCCTACAATTTCAAAATAGCTTACCACAGATGTTTATTTAGTGAAGATGGCGTAAATACGCTAGTTCAGAGATCAAAGTCAATTTTGAAGGACAAAAGTCAAATTTTGGCATTATAACATGTGGACTATATTCCTCATTCAAATATAAATCAACTTGCCACAAACGTCTTCTTTTCTTACCGAGACAGCGTGTTGCTTGAAATACATGCGTCCGTAGCTCACAAGTCAAGGTCGCAAATAGAGGTCAAAAACATTTAGACATAATACTGATTGTGTAGACCGTAGCGTGTCATTTATCGTCGTGTCCCTAATCCAAATGTCAAGTTCACATTTAATAGTCGAATGACAGCGCTTAATAAGTATATCAATACTGTAATCCTTTACACTGATTTCCAAAAATATTCGATGGCAACGAGTTGTGTGTCAGGTCTGTCTCCGAGCTCAAAGGTCAGGGTTACTGCTAAACTATGGACACGGTACATATTCTGCAGACTGTAACTTTTATGTTTTTAATGTAATGTACTTGCCCCGAGGTCTGTGGTCGAGATCGAAATCATTTTAAATACTAGTAATTACAAAAAAAAAATCACACTTGATATTTCCGACATACTAGTCCGGCAGAAAAGTGTCAATTTTTTCGCTAGATCCGTTATTTCAGTCGTATTTGCTTAAATTACAGAAATACATTTTTATGTATTATTAAGTCATTTTGATATTGTTACACATATATATTAAATATCAATAAAGAAGTGCCAACTTTTTTTTACACTAAACAAATGAAGATGGCGTTAAAATGGCTGCTCAAAAATTGCTGATGAAATCGAGATAATATCCTAATCTTGTATTAAAATAACGAATATGTACAAATAATAACATTTAGAAGCACTTAAGTATTTAAATAGTGTCCGATTAATTGAATTTCAAAATACATAATAATTATGCACAGAATAGTATTACATGAACATACCAACCTAATCTTGACCAGTGGATAAAATTATATGATCTGTTTGCGCAGTAACAGCGACTTCGTCAAAGGTATGGTTTGTGTTATAAAAATAAACCGATGCAATGTCACAAAGCATACGACATACCAATTGAAATGGCAAAACTTCAAGACACGACCAGAGCTTCAACCTTGTTATATATTGACCCATACAAATTGTCCGACCATGTGTTTTCATAGTCTATCCGTTGGGTTTTACCAATATATAATGCCTAATCAACATTGGCAGACAATGGTGCAATTGCTCCAGTCACAATGATCACCAGACTGGGTGGGTGCGTGCTTGGGTCCAACGGTTCATTACATTCTGTCAACTTTCTCCGAATATTTGCTTTATCCTTGCATCTGCAATTATCATCCCTACATTCGTCTTTATGTTGTTCATAAGAATCAACTTAATTGGTGCAGCTCATTTCTCTCAGATCCTTCCATCCTGCTGCAAATATGGAGACTTAAACCCTCAGAGAATCAGGTTAAAGTTTTGAAACTACATGTATAGTCCTTTTCTTACCATGGCCATATTTCATAAAAAATATGTCGCTCCATATGTCATTCCATACCCCCGGAACATGTCTGATGACATATTCACCCTTTAAGAACTTTTCCTGTACACTTTAATGCATGTTCTCCAGTTACCTTAGATAATAAAGACCGTACCACAAGTAGTTTGGGTGTTCAGTACCTTAGATAACAGAGGCCGTACCACAAGTAGTTTGGGTGTTCATAGAGGCCGTACCACAAGTAGTTTGGGTGTTCATAGAGGCCCTAACACAAGTAGTTTGGGTAGATAATAGAGGCCGTACCACAAGTAGTTTGGGTGTTCACATAGAGGCCGTACCACAAGTAGTTTGGGTTTTCACATAGAGGCCGTACCACAAGTAGTTTGGGTGTTCACATAGAGGCCGTACCACAAGTAGTTTGGGTGTTCAGCAGCAAACAAGTATGGTAAAGCGAGCTTAACTGATGCACGTGCAGCGGCAATCACCTTCTCTTTCTGCTCGATATACACAATTATTAGAAAAACTTGCTAAATCAAACAGTCCACCCACAATTCAGACGTATTATTTACAGATGATACGTTAAGATACCTTTCTAGATCATCAAATGTCTGAACATTATTTTCAGTGAATATCTTGCGCAACATTTCTTCTGTCGCTATTCTTTATGCCCGTACATTCTGTGAATATATCTTCGCCTTGAGGAAAGATCTTTGGCGACTACATCAAATGTTGACTCAAGCAGCTCTTCCAACCCAATACTTGCCTATGCGTTCCCTGTGACCCACGCAACTCACAAGGAAGTGTATACAACCGAGACGTAGTGTTACATTCTAAATCTGCTCTTTGTATGCCAAGATGATATTGATTGCACACCTATATAAATCTATATAATTTTCGAGCAATTGAAAGCACGGTGAAGATCTTACCATACTGCGACGTTTTTTGGTATAGTTGTCATTATCTTGTCTAGATCTGCAGGTTTCATATTAATATGGCAAATAATGTAGCATTGTCTTCGGTCTGACTGTATGCCCCTGCTTTCGGAACAGCCGCGTATTATATCCTTTATATTGAGGACATGACTGTGTGGTAGGTGTATGTTAAAGAAAACCAAAGTAAAATTGATTTGGATTGTTTGAGGACACAAACATTTTGGCCAGAAATTTCAGTGGCAGCATCAGCTTTTGTGTCATTTTTACTGGCATATGTGGGTTCTTCGGTCCTTTATACCACTCATCATATTATCATACTCTATCGACTTGGTCATATCATAGTTTCATTGTCTTTAATCCCTTTATGTAAAGGTAAACTAATATATTTACGGGATTTTTGTGGATGATAATGGTGTTTTTAAGATGTCATTCGGAAATACAATTAATTCACGTTTTATAGTGTGACATTTCGATTCAATGGAGGGGAGTGGAATTTTAACTACAATTATTTGCATAAGCGACCATATTAGCACGCATCTTTCATATAATCTTGAATTTATTTTGTTGCTTCCAAAAACATATAGTATAATTCTATTTAAGGTTGACAATCTCCGAAATGATGGATACAGACATGATTATATCACCACATAGGTTGAAATTCTGAAACGGCGGCCATCATGGACGCCATCTTGAATTTGTCAAAACTTTAAATGATAAAAGACCGGCATCATTTGTAATTTTCATCAGAAACATAATCCTAACAAAAAGCAATAACAACAACAACCCTTTAACATTTACTACAGACCCTTAGTCTGGGTATATGTCATATTCTACCGAATTATACACGTAGTTACTTATTTCAATGGTATTCTTCGCATTCTGTTTTAAGGAAGGGTTTCTTATAAGGAAAGTAGTTATATTTGATTATTCGGCTCAATACTTCTTAAGGATAGCATTAACTAGGGTGACTGTGAAGTTAACCAAAACACTTAAGAATTGTAATAATTAGAAACCATGTACACATTTCTGTAACGTTATGGCAACACATTCACATAATATCGTTCAGTGTTACAATATTCATCACGGTATTGAATCCAGTTTGACATAATATGTGTCTATGATAGCGGGGATACTATTGTAAAGTTTCCCGTAAATAACCGGAATCAATTGTAAAAGTCTATTGAATAATTAGTATAACAAGTTGCGGCCTAATACTACATACAAATCAATATACCTCTATTAAACATTATTTATGTTGTATCAAAAGTCTATTAAAATTTCGAGATGATGCTTAGTTTCAATTATCTGAAGAACTCCCGCTCAATCAATAGTATAAACGCACAAACGTTATTGCATTAAATACCACATAATATAAATTTGCAGCTTCTGAGTTAGCTGTACATATATGCCTTTCAAAGAAACCTTACAAAACATTTATTTATTGCTCCATGTTTTTATCAATACGTGAATAAATATTAGATGGATCACTATAAATGTGGTTAAACTAAGAGATAGGGAGGTAACTACGACAACAAATTTGCATCAGTTTTGTTGGAGTTGTCTTTTTTTTTTACCTCATAAAGCCTTCGTCTACCACAAATCTAAAGTATTATATCAAAATAAAAATGGTATCGGCTCGAGTGAAACTTAGATGCATTGTTTTTCACTGACAACTCTTTTGTTTAAAGTCTCTATAACGCTAAAAATCAACGAAAATTTCGTAAAGTATTTCGTCAAATTAAGTTAACGCCTTAACAATAAGTGTTCCTTCTAGCAATAGCCACAATTTCAACGCACTATGTGGTACGATTACATTTCATTGAGCCGTTCTCTGTAAAAAGGGGGTTTAATGCATGTGCGTAAAGTTTTGTCTCAGATTAGCGTGTGCAGTCCGCACAGGCTAATCAGGAACGACATTTTCTGCTTTAAATTTATGATAATTTTCGTTTATAGAAAGTCTATTCTTAGCAAAAATCCAGTTTAGGCGTTTAGTTTTGTCCCTGATTAGCCTGTGCGGACTGTTTTTCAACCTACAGGAATGAAAACATTCTAATACAGAATACGACTCCTCTTCGCACGTGGAACTGCTGTACAGTTCCGGTTCCTTTAACAATGTCCTTCACAACGCGTTTTTTTAATAAAACTTGCTAGAATTTGGAATAAAAGGAACACCGCTGCGGACGTTAATAAATTGCTACACAGACATCAAAAGCGCAGTTTGCGTTAAGGGGTTCTATCCATGCCATTTCCGGTCCGACAGGGAGTCAGACAAGGGGGTTTCCTATCAACTTGGTTGTATCTGCTATTTATAGACAAGCTTCTGTGTGATCTGGAGTTATCCGGACATGGAACTACTACTGGCCCCCTTTACACCGTGAATCCAACTTTAGCAGATGACCTCACGCTCATTTCATGCAGTGCTCAATCATTACAGCGCAAACTAGATATTGTAACGACATATGCTAATACATGGGGATACCGACTTAATGAAGACAAATGCATTTGCATAGTCTGCCGAAAAAAGAGTGTTGCCTCAGAAAAACACGTAGTAATACTGCTTCACAGATCGCTTAAGTCTTCACAAGCAGTCGACGAACGAATACGAAAAGGTCGCTCATCTGAGTTTTCCCTGAAGAAAATAACAGGAACAACATACGACATTAATTCGTTGAAAATGGCTGATATCGTGAAAAAGATATCCATCCCCATAGCTCTGTACGGATCGGAACTATGGTCATCACCGACGAACTATGATATCCTTAAACTAGGAAGATTCATCAGATTTACAGCAAAAATGTGTCAAAATCTACCAACTCGCACACGAAGCCTAATCGGTTGGCTACCAAGGATTACTAAAGTCGACGCAAGACAACTGATATTCTTTCATAAACTGTGCTATATGAACATATTGAAAAGTGTAACCTTGTGGACTATTATAAAGTGAATTGTGAATCCAATGCGATTTCTCCTAAACTGACGTGGAAACGTATAGCAAATAATGCGATACGCAAATATCACGCGCAGCAATAGACAGGACGCGTAACAGGGAGCCAGAATGTGTGCAATTTAGCGTCGTTCACCCCTACATCAGGGCTGCTCGCCTCTGGGCCGCGGCGAGGACACCCTTTGAAACAACG
The DNA here is from genome assembly GCF_020536995.1 of Dreissena polymorpha. Lineage (NCBI taxonomy): Eukaryota > Metazoa > Mollusca > Bivalvia > Myida > Dreissenidae > Dreissena > Dreissena polymorpha. The sequence continues at coordinate 87,472,857 of NC_068356.1, forward strand.
GAAGCCTCCACAGCTGTGCGTGTGCTAGTGAACACACGGGTACAAACTCCCAGACATCCTTGCAGACACTGTGGTCTCATAGTTATAGACAGCGACATTCATGCCGTCGCCTCGTGTCAATGACTAAGTGAACATAGACTTACATTACAACGAGAGTTTCACATTCTCTCCGATACTAATCCATATGATATCAGCGGCCAACTCTCTCAATGATGAGACAACCCGACGTATATGTACTTTCATTCATCTGAGTATTACATCAAAGTAATCGTGTTTCAACAAACAGACGTTGAATGAATTTCAATTTACAAAGTACACTTCAACACCGTTATTTCGAAGTCGTCGGGACCGTTAAAAAAACTTCGGATTAACGATAATTCGAAATAAACATTTAACAGACGACTTCTGAGGATTCTGTAATAATAAAACGTTGTGGAACTCGCATGGTTCAGTTAAACGCTACTATTAATAGTTGTTTACTTAAAAAAAGTAAACTAGTCAGATTGCAATAGATTTCTACTTGTAACAAATGAAGGAATAAAACGATTCTTGTTCTTCTTTTTATGTTTTCTCTAAGTACAGAACATATTAAATATAATGAATATGCGCTAATTATCTGAACATATAAAATATAACGAATAGCACAAATTATCAGACCATATAAAATATAACGAATAGCACAAATTGTCATACATGTAAATACAGATGAATACATTTTTTGGAAATTAATTAACGGATTAAAGAACCGTAACAAACGGTAAAAGAAAGTAACAAACGGGGGAATATAACGATTCTTTTTCTTGTTTTTATTTTTCTCTATTTACAGAACATATAAAATAAAACGAATAGCACAAATTATCAGACATACATACATATGAATACATTTTCGGAAATGAATTAACCTTTTTTTTTAAATAATACGCAATGTCTCTCTGAACACCGGCGTTCGCGCAGACGACAAAGGTGTAATTATCGGCTTTTGACGCGCCACGACAAAGTTGTGAAATTGCGCTCAGTATTTTGCAGTTTTGACTTCGGATTAAAGATTGATAATTAGGTGCGAATTATAGTGTTGGGACCGACAGAATCAATCGAATTAACGATTTCTTCGGTTTAACGAAGTTCGGATTAACAATGAAATTTTACATTAAACAAAGAAGAACCAAAATCGGGACCGGAAAAATACTTCGAAATAACGGTGACTTCGGATTATCGGTGTTCGAAATAACGGTGTTGAAGTGTATTCAGATGTAAATACATGTAATATATGTGTAAATAGTTTAAGACTCAACGTTTATATGTCTAAATGTATATTTTAATTATTATGTATGTATGTTAAATCACTGCAAAGTGGAATTAAAGAGTATATATATCTATAACTTTGACGACAATGGTATTTTGGTATTTCAAATATAAACTACCCGTAAAAAGGTAAACTTGCTACTTAAACACTGTTAAAACCTGTAAAACGATGAAAATGCACTCAACATAAATTAAAAGAGCCAACGAATTCTGCGCTGACTGAATTTTCCAAAGTTTAAATTGCCCCAGTATTCTTCAATTTCTTGCAATATGTACTTTTTATCATGCATGCTTTTTATATGACATGCACATAAACGTAAAGTTACTTAGATACAAGAAAATGAATGATCCGTGAAATGCATGAAGGAACAAATCAATGAATCATTTGGCATCCTCCCACTTTCATAGGGTAGAGGGACATAACATTTGAAGTTTCATTTTTTTCCGCCGTTCTGTTCGTCAGTCTTTGTTTTGTGAGGAGCGTCAATTGAAAAGTATTTCGGCAAGAGTCATGAAGATTCTAAATAATTCAACATATCTTTATTTTCATTTGCATGTACATATGTCGTCATGCCTACGAACAACATGTTATATAAAACATTTATATGTACAGAACACATAGCATTTGTTTAAAAGAGAGAGAATGTAGGTTACATGAAATGGACAAACTAAAAATACATTTTTATGCAAATAACCTTTATGTAAACACAAGTAAATATGGACTGACCCCCCCCCCCCCCCCCGATAAAACAACACACAAGAAATTTGCATTTGTTTGGTGTGTGAAAACAAGAACATTGAAAAATATTTTTTTCGACGTAATTGGAGTTTAAAAACTAAAGTGTAACGTTCACGAGGCAACAATGGCTTAAGGACGCATGTCCAGTATTCTTAATAAAATAAGATTTTTTTTGTATTTTTGTGAGTAAGTATTGAGTGTCGAATGTTTTGTTAATATTGCTAACACATACATGAGTAATTTTTGGCCCCTGTGGATAGAATTTCAAAGTTTGATATTTGACTGACGTTATCACGCCATTCCCACACACAACCAGTATTAAGAATGCCGACCTTTTAGATATCTGTCCACGGTGATACAATATTTCCTGTTTAATTATCTTTATATAGGATGTCACAGCTTTCTTGATTTCTGAAGAATTTTCGAAGTTGCGATCGTATTACGAAAAGTGTGCCCGGAGTGATCGAATAAGGCTTATACGACTAGTTGTTGATTAGAACATACTGCTTTGTGCGCGATTTTCTCGCAATATGTCAATTAAATAGTATAACCGTTTACAATACATTAAAGGAGTAAATGTGTTGAGTCATTTTACCATAGTTTTTTTACGTATTTTGTTGGGAGACGGAAAACTACAACGGGCGAGGCATGGTCAGGGGTGATAACCCCCAAAAAGGGTTAGGGTAAGGGTTAGGGTTAGGGGTCGGGTTAGGGTTGGGTTTAGGCTAACCCAAACCCTAACCCGACCCCTAACACTAACCCAAACCCTAACCCTAACCTTCTAACCCCCCTTGCGCAATACCATACCATGCCTCGCCCGTTGTAGTTTTCCGTCTCCCTATTTTGTTCCACAGTGTTATTCCTAAATCGTTTTAAAATATATACATGCTTGTAGGAGGTTATGGAATGAATATTTAGGACATACGCGGATTTTAGTTTTACGCAATTTTTTTGACTGTAATACCGGTTGCGAAATAAGTGTATGCTTTTTTGTAAATTCGAATAAAAACGGGATGCATATTCAATGAGGGAACAATACCAAGAAATAACGTATAATGAAGCAAAGACAATTGATAAACAATTTGTAACCTCTAAATTACACATAAATAATCGACCATGATACCCCCCACACAAACCTTTTTTATCGCGTTATTGTATCGACAAGCATGAATCTCATTACGGAAAACCAACAGTCAATGCTTCCTTATTACTGAAAATGTTTGTGTCGCAATAATAATCCTCATTTCATTTTATGCTTGAAAATATTTCGGAACACTCATATAACTTTCATTTCTAAAACAACGACTAAAGAAATCCACTTTTATGTAGTGTTGTTTGAGATCAGTTACTACATAGAATATAATGATTTCAAACCATTCATCCACGACGCTCTGATACGTCTGAACCATGTGCGGATGTGGTTGCATCTTGCCGCACGTGCAAATAGTTTTACTCGAATATCATAGATTTTTGTTCGCTTAATTTATTTCTCTCTGACCGATTCAAGTCGAAAAAAACTAACATTTAGTTTATTTTTGGTTAGCAATTGATTAAAAAAGATTGATGTACACTGAGGCATTTACAGGTTGGTCAATCGTTAAGCTAAACAAAGTATTTGAACACACCCCGGTACCGCATGTGCAATCCATTTATAATACAAACATAGCGTCAGAGAAAAAGAATGCAACGAGATTTAAATCTTTCTACCTAAATATTTTTAAACATTTCTTTCTATTTTTTGTGACACGTTAAATACTTAAGACTCGACATTCAATCACATGTAGCATACAGGAACTTGATAAGGCCCGTATTTTGGAATGGGACAACATCAGCATTTGAACTACTAGTATATAATATGTTCTCAATAAGAATTATTCGTCTAACATTTGGCAGAACAATGACATGCATTATTTTGAGCACACAGGATCGGATATTTTTTTATTGAGTGCATTTTCAGTCGTGGTGTGTTGAAACTAAGCTTGTATTGTTTGACCGCGAGTTGTGTTTTGAAATGTATTTGTGAACAAAAGAGCCTTGTGATTTAGTTTTTATCCTTCGCCAAAGGCGGAAGAATATGGAAATGGCGTCCGTCCAGCCGTCCGTCCGTCCGTCTGTAACAAACGAAATGTAAGCTGCGGGGATATCAATTCAACGAATTTGCTTGTTTTGTGTCAGTTTTATTTTTATTTTTTTGATAAAAACTCATGAGTCATTTGAGTAAGTCTCTATGCAGGAAGATTTTAAAAGCTGCATGTAAGAATATATATATTTTTTATAAAAAAAAAACATCAATTATTTATATCTATTTAATATGTTACGATATGAACTAAAATTTTATTCATAATATAAATGTACACAGAGAATTACATTATTTTCAACATTTTTTATTGTGTTATTAGTTTTGTTCTTTAATGAATATTTGCGAGTTGAGCTCACACGTTGAAATAGTCGTTTCATTCAAAACAATAATAACGTCGGTCGCCCTCGATTTTCATTGCTATATAACGTTAAAGATGGATCTAGCAAAAAGTATGCTATATATA